>NC_142031.1:79717495-80020495 GCF_982192425.1 Myodes glareolus | reverse complement strand
GAGTATTGTGCTTAGCTTCCGTTCCACATGTGAGAGCGACGAGGGCAGAAGAGAGGCGTTTAGGATATCAAATATCAGCAGCTAGCTAACAGTAAATAGGACAGCAGAAAGTGAAATCAATTGTTTAGGCAAGATAATGGCAACCTTAGTCGAAATCAGAGAAATTCAAAGATCACTTATATACTAGAATATAGTTTCATGAAACACTGCTAAATCAACAACCGCTGTGTTTTCTGTAACTGTCAACTTTGAGTTTTGGGGTAAGTAACGTATCATTTTTCTGACCAAAAAGCTTTTGAGCCCATGAATTATTGGTAAATCCACAGAGAAGTAAATAAGAAGCAAAAAAAAAAAAGAGGTGGAAGGTAAAAAGAAGATAAGATAATAAATATATATAACTTCGTCTGGTAATAAATTATGTGTTCAACACATGGCTCACCTATGGATTATGCTAATGTACACAACACCAAAATTAAGAACACAGAATTGGATGAGAGTGGCTGATTTACGAGTGGTGGCAATAGGCTAGAACACTGTTTTGGATAACACAGAATGTTGTTTCTGGGCTGGAGAGGTGGTTCAGCAGTTTAGTGCAGACACTGATCTTGCAGAGGACCTGGGTTGAATTCCCAGCACCCACATGCTGGCTCACAATCACCTGTAATTTCAATTTGAGGGACCTAATGCTCTGTGTGGGCATCAGGAAGGCAAGTGATGTACATGTATGCAGGCAGGCAAAAAAAAAGTACATAGAATATAAAATGTAATACATTTAAAAGAGAAATAAATCTAAAAGAGAAAATGTTGTTTCAATAAGTCATTTGCTAAATTGAGGAACATATGTACCTAGTTTTCAAAATCTTTAAACAGTTTTGACAAATGCTTATGGCTCTGGACTACATGTTTCTGTTTCCTACTTGAAGACAAGAAATTATAAGTTATGGGGGCTTTTCCCACAAACCAACATCTGTCACAGAGTTCATTGATTTCACTTGTGGTTTGTAAATATGTCACGAAGCTGTGGGGTGAGTTCATTTCCTAAGTTAAACGGTATATGGAACAAGCACAGACAGTAACCACAGTATCAGAACCTCCAATGTCTTTAATATGTAATACTGCACCACTAATGATTTTGTAATACATAAGCATTTCCCTGATTAATGTCTCAGTAAGAAATTTGCTTGGCAGATAAATCCAAATGCAAATAGAATCGTTTCCCAAATATGACTTTAGAGTTTGTGCTGTTTTTAATTGACTGATTGATTAGTTATATGATTGGCGGACTCTGAATCCCTCCCTAGGTGGCCTTGAACTCACTGTGGAAACCCAGGCTAGCTCAAACTTGCTAATCCCTCCACTTCCTCCCAAATGCTTGGAAATTCCACCCTTTATCACTGGGTCATTTTGTTTAATGTACAGCACTTAGCACGCCAAAAGAGAAATCTCTGTCCCACTTTCTGTGTCCTGACCCTTGTTTCTTTCTAGGAATGTCAGAGAGAATTTGACAAATGAAGAACCATTCCTTTCTAAGGATAGGACATAAAGGAAAAGAGATAGGGTCATGATAAAGAATCCGCTTTTGTCTTCAGCTTCTGAAAAAGATACTATAAATTATCTAAATACAGTTTAAGAGACCAATAATCTTCAATACTGGTCAAGATAGCACAGCTCAGGGTTGCCACTATCTTACTTAGATGATGATTCTTTGCTTGCAATGCCAAGGTTTCAAAGGTAAGATCAAAGACACCTGCAGCTTGGTAAAACTCCCTTGGAGAAAAGCACTCCTATTTGCAGAAGCTCCATCTAAATGATAAACCAGTTAGCTTTGAAGGACTCATGGACAAAAAGATATGTATCTAACAATTTTAATTTGTGCTTTCAGGACATGATTTGGATCAAATTCATTCATACTTATAAATAGAGCTATTAGCTGGATTTATAAGGATCATTAAAATCTGAGATTTTGGAAATGAGTTTATTTCCATCCTGCCCTAGTCATATGACTCTTTTGGGGCAAAGCTATGTGGCCAGGAGTGACAGAAAGCTGGACAGAGAATGCAGAGAGATTTATTTCATTTCATAATTTTCAATTGGTCATCAAAACCCTCAGTCACTGGGATAAAATGAATAGGACTCTAAAAAAAACTAGTCAGACATATTTCTACATAGATATGTACGTCGATGTAAAAGTTCATAGTAAGCAGTAGTGGCATAGTAATTTATCACAGGCTGTCACTATTTCCAGTACCTACTTAATAGACAACATTTTGGTAACACTATAAATGCTCCACCCAAGGTCTGGTAAACATATTTAATAGTAATATACACATTTCCATTTAGATGTCCAACTCAAAGAGTACAAACTTGTTTTGAATTTTCCACCTATTTTTTTCTTAACATGATAACGACAAAAAATTCACAAACAACATATAGGCAAAGCACCATTTACAATCTGTTAAAGCAACTTGTATTCACGGATCTTCTTCCCTGTCTAAGCAGCAGAGGCTACTGAATTTAAAATCGCTGTCACCACAGAAACGATATCCTGCCTTGTAATTAAAAGAAGATGCAATCAGAAGTTCCCAGGCAAAGACACCAGGTTTCCTTCACCAGGAAGCTAAAACTCTTTCTCCCCACCCCGCCCCCAGCCTTCGCTAATGTGCAATCCCTTCTGTCTTCCATCTGCTCCACCCCCACCTATTGTCTCCACTCCCTGCCAAGCGTGCCAGTCCCATCTGGACAGCCTTGAGCTTCTGCTAGCTCGAATTCCCATGAGTCTTGGGAATGCTTGAATGCCAAGGCATTTTTGCTCCTAACAAGAGCAAGGACTAGCTAGAAGAATATCAGACAATCCCCCAAGGCATATTCTCTCTCTCTCTCTCTCTCTCACACACACACACACACACACACACACTCACTCACGCACACACACACATGCATACACACATACAGAAAACATACCCCACACCCCACATACACACACACACACACACACACACTCTTGCATACAGCAATTTTTAGAATCCTATCCCTAGATAAATTATTTCTGAACACGCTCTTAGTTCTCTCATTTAGGAAGCATTTCTAGAGATTGATATCTTGCTATCTTTGAAATAAACAAAGTTAATATTTCAAAAACATCAACACTTCCATTATCCAGCGCAAATATTTCTTAACTAAGCAGACATGATAAAAATATTACTCAAATTCTATTATCAGAAAATACTTATAATAGTGAAGTTTAATCACTGACCAGTAATACATTTTCTGTTACTCAACATGCATATAATTCAGACACAACTCCTTGTGAATTCCCGGTAAAAAAAAATCTCACTGTGCCGCAAAAGCATGCACAGCCAGAATATAAGCATATTTAGACAACATTTTCACCAAATCATTAACAGTAATAAAGCAGTCTGGTAAAGTATTGAAAGCAGCGTTTATTCATGCTTTTACTTGACTCAAGTTAACTAACACATCCATACAGACAGACAGACAGACAGACACACACACACACACAAACACAAGTTTTGCTTGTTTTTGCCATAAGCATGCTGGAAAAAAAAAAACTCTGAAGCTCACAGAAAAGCAGCAGACAAAACTAGAAGCAACCATGCTCAGGGTTTAAGGACATTTCCAAATTTAAAATCTCTCTACAGTTCATATACAGCGTGCATAAATTTGGCATGCAATCTCCAAGAAGAAACATTCTCATAGAAATCTTAAAATCAGTTCATCCGAATGAGCCTGTTCGTATTTCCATTCTTATTGATTTTAAGCTTCTGGTATCTTAAACCCTGCATGCTGCCGAACTAAGCAGTGCTTAGCGGCTGGGAGAGAAGAAGCTACCTGCGAGTTTTCACAGTGCCATCTCATATCCATGTCTGTCTGGCTACCCTGCGTGCTTAGAGCTTTTTCTTAATTCTTAATGGAAATCCTAGGAAATTTAGTCCATCCTCGGAAATCAATACTGGTGACAGGAGAGCTCCCTGACTCAGTGGGAGATCAAGATGATAAATTGCCTGCGCATCAGCCTGGCCTATCAGTGCCCTGCACACAGACGGGCGAAAAGACACAGAAAAGGCTCTATCAGTCACGTGTCACGGAGGAGCCAATGGCTGGTGTGCTACTGCAGGAAGGGATGCTGCAGTTCCGTCTGCAGTTGAGGAGGCTGTTAGTACACAGCCCAGCCCGCGCCCCGCTCAAAAAGTCCAGGCGGCCACTGCTGTTGAATTTGCTTCAGGACTCAAGGGGTGCAGTGCTGCCTTTAATCCCCGCGCTCACACGCGCAGGGGCTTTTCGTCTATAATTCTTTCCAATCCAAATGATAAGCAGTTAGAAGAGGAAGTGTTTCCTTCAACATCTCATACCTTTACTCCTGCTTGCTTTCCTTCAGATAATTGCCATGTTTTTGCCTCTTATTAAATTAGAAGCCTTAAACTGCAGTTATTATCTTGCGCTCATTATACTAGACTCTCTCCAAAGCTTTATAACTGTAATTATAATTTTATTTCTAAGTCAATGAACGGTACCCCTCTCCCCCACAATACAATGTTGTATTTATTATGAATGTTTTTATGGAGCAATTTTTTTTTGTGAGCGCAATTATGCAACATCAAGAAATACATTGTTCTTTTTTTCAATTAGAACTCTTTCTTTTAAAGCTGAAGAATCAATAAATATGCCATTTGATTGATCATTAAAAATAAAAACAAGCAAGCAGGAGGCTCATATCTTGTTTCCCTAATTCTTAAGAACAAATGTGTTAGCTAGCAATAAAATGTAAATATGTATCTCCACTACTACTACTGCTGCTATTATTATTATTTGCCTTTCCTCTGGAATTTAAAATAATTATTTGCTAAATAAAGGCTGCACACCTGGAATACCATATGGAAACCTGTCCCCAACACATCTGCTACCACACTAAAATAGGAACACAGTATACACAGTGCTTTACATTTTGATGGTGTGCAAAAAGGAGCGATTGTGGTATTTTCTCAAATGGCAGTACCATGAAGACTTAAGAAACAAAATATATAAAATATTGAAGTATCTTTAGAAATAAAATTACATAGGAAAATGCCACAGAAACTTTTAAAATTATTTTTTTTATTCTCTGGTTTTAATAATATTCATACATTTCAAATCCCTTTCAGAGTCACCCAACACTATTTAGGAAAAGTGAATCTGAGGATAAATAGTAATAGGGACACGATCACAGTAAACAGTGACTGAGCTTGAAATTGCTAAAATCTCTAATTGTTCACTGATTATTATTTATATAGGACATTCCTGAAATTTGGAGCCCTGACATAGATTCTGCAAGTGCCTTCCCTCTTTCCTTTACTCAGCATCAGCTGTGAGAAAATAACGGCGCACTTCTCAGTTTCTCCAAATGTGCTGTCTTGTGATTGATACATGGATTTCACCTTTTTGTTTAATAGCAGCACAGCCCTTGACAATGAGATTCTATTCCTCCAAAACAAAAGGTGAAAGCAAATAATCGCCATCAAACTTCAGCATCACATCTGCTGACTGCATTGTGCCATTGCTTTAGTGACGCCAGAAACCTGTTTGATTCATTGATAATGAATCGATCACACACGTGATAGTAGAGACACACAGAGAAATACTCTGCAACTGTAATATATAACATTATAAATTTATACATGCTTAGATGAAGATATTCCTAAGGTATACTGCCTTAGTCAGAAATAGAAGGCACAAAATTTAAAGGCTGCATGTCCACAAACCTACACACACATACAAGTGGCATACATTTACATTTTTACAAAGACATAACATGTCCAGTAATAGAGGTTTATCTGAGAAAGGAGACTGAATTCAAAAAGGGAAATGACATATAGTTTAATCATTTTCCATTTTGTACACTTTCATCAAGGGCATATATTATTTACTTTGTCATTTAAAGGCAATTAGCTAAATAAAATAAAGATATTAGTGTTCATTTAGTTTAGATTCTGAAGAACATGATGGGTGGATGTTTGAGGGAAAATACTGAGGGTAAAGGAGAGAAATGAGAGAGAAAAGTGGCTCTCTTTTTATGCGAGGGAAAATGGTGGGGAAGCATGGAAGAATCTGTTAGATTGAGGTTGGACGGTGTGAAGACCCCCCACACCGTCAAGCCCTTCCAGACTTCCATCATCCCATATCAAAGGCAGTGCTATCATGCATGGGCTAACACTATAAAATGTCATGGTAGTTAGCCTAAAGCGCCCCTGATTCTTACAGGTAGGAATGAAAAAAAGATGTGATGTCAAGAATTTGTCTGCTTATCCAGACTGTCGAATCAGCCAGTTTTATATTGTTTTCTAGCTGGATACAACTATCAAGAAGAAGCAGAGACAACTTGAATTGCAATTTAGGATATTACTACTGATTTAAAGGCAAGAAAATATTCCATAAAAAACCAATAATGATATGTGGACAAAGACAAAAAAATCAGGTTTAGTGTGTTATCCACCTGGCATAAGTTTATTTCCAAAATCTAGAACTTAAGTTTATAGATATTAATTTTAATTCTTTGTTTCTGCCTAGATTTCTATAACTTTAAAAGATATGAGATTAAAAATAAATGGATTGACTAAAGTTCATTAAAGGTTGATGATTTCTTGAGGATTTGTTTTTAATCCCAAGTTATCACAAATCAGTTACTTTTGTTGGTGACTCTGCCCTCCTTCTATCTCCCTACCCCAGACTAGATATTCAAGGATAAAGGGGCATTTTCTGTTTGATAGAACTGGAGGCTATTATAACTATAACTGTTATCTAGTAATGCAGGATGCAGAAGCACCTTCCAGAGCACAGACATCTGGCCCCAGATCACAATAGTACCATGATATAAAAGGCATGCTCTAAACACCAAGCATTTTATTTTATTTTCTACAAACAAATTTAAATTTGTATATTGTGATTTATATTATCAAGATATAGTGAAGTAAATGAAGAGGGTTTGGATTAGGCCAGTTCTAGAAAGAACTGAGTGAGGATGACAGCGGAGGACAATTCAAAGTTTGATGACCTGGGAGTCAATGGAAAACACAGTAAAAGAGCACCAGGGCCAGTTTGTTCCGATGATGCCCTTTTCTCAAAGAATCCATTCTTCATAGATTTTCTTTTTATTACAGTAAAGTGAGAAATTATTTTGCTTGGATTTATAATACAAATACCAATGTCTTGAGTTCTATGCCTTCCAATGGTATTGCATTTTAAAGTGTGTGGCCAGATGCAGCGCAGGACTGGATGAGAGGTGATATGAAGGGTGTAAGGACTCTTTTCACCCTCAAAATAAAATTCTTAGGCTATATGAAAAATGCTTGGAGGCAGGAATGGGAGGAGACAGCAAGCAGAGACTATCACAAACTGGCCTGCGGTATGGGTGGCAGAAAAGGCAGAATGTCTTTGTTTTCTCTCAGAAGCAGCCCAAGATTCTCGTCCTTACACCTCACTGAATCGCTTCATGCACAGACAAGGCTGTGGAAGGCAGAGTTCTCAGGACCGGCTTCAGCTTCTTTCTCTTTTTTGCCTCCACTCATGTCATGTTAGTTCCCATGCTTTTTTAAGCCTTAAATGGTCATGGTCAGTGTAGCGGGGCTTAGCCACCAAATTACCTGGCAAGCAGAGCAACTTCAAGTCACATTAGAACTCTTGTTCGTAGGAACAAGTTGCAGGACTGAAGTCTAGCTCTCTCTTTCTGCCCCCTTCCCTTTCTGTGAGCAAAATCCTAAAAGGATAATATCTATAAAGAAAAGCCCAAGACCCGTGGGTATCATAACAAACTGTTGTGTGGGGGTGATACTGCTTGTCAGGTTTCTTTGCAAGCTGATAGATTTTCACAACTCCTCCAGCTTTTGTAGCTCAAAGAGTTCAGTCCCTTCTTGTATACATCAAACTTTGGTGCAAAGTTTGAAGTTTTGCTTAAATTAGATGCCAGTAGCATCAGAGTATGGATCAACACAATGTTGATACGTTTCAAGGTCCTTCACACACACACACACACACACACACACACACACAGAGAGAGAGAGAGAGAGAGAGAGAGAGAGAGAGAAAGGGGGGGGCAATGTAGATCAGTGGATAAAGGCTCTTGTCATGAAGCCTGATCACCTAAGTTCTATAATATGGTAAAAAAAAAAAAAAACAGAGTCATCCAAGTTGTTGTCTGATGTCCACAAATGTACCAGGGTATGGCCTAATCTTGATAAATAAAGAAATGTAGTCACAAAATTTTTTAAATGAACAACTATTAACCAGAGTGACATTTTAGGACAGAGAGAAGTTTATGTCAAATAAGAGGCAGGATGGACCCTCCACCCGCCTTCTCCATTTACAAATACCTGCCCATACGGCACTGATGAGAAATTAAGTCCCCAAAACCTCTGCTATTGAGAAAAGAGAGCAAGGCCCCCAAAATATTCAAATGAATGTCTGTAGGTTAGGAAATACAAAATGGTATGCTTCAGTTATTTTTTTTTTAATTTTTGTCTTGTGGGGGACAAGATCTGTAGCTCAGGTGAGCCTGGAACTCTGTTTGCAGCCCACAATGGCCACCAAGCTTAACGTTTTCCCCCTTCAGCTTCCTGAGTGCTGGGATTACCAACAGGAGACACTGTGCTGAGTTACCAAGAATTTTCCTTTCAGAAGAATTTGAGGAGCCTCAGATAATCTTGTGAAAATGTAAATTGCCACTCTGTAGTCATCATGAACAGGAAGTGGGATGCATAGACGACTTTTTGAAAGACATATGTCAGGAAGTAAGTTCCCGTAGAGAGACAATATCGTGCAAGGAATTATTTTGGAACCTATTCATTTTTTACGAGAGGGGAAAATAGAACGGGTGGGAACATCACAGCAGACTGTCTTTATGCACATTTATTAATAGTTTTGGCTTCCTTTCCTCAGTTATAGTGGTAACCCTTATTTGAGGAACAAAAGTTGACTAAAGTCCTCTCACCTACTAACTAAACACCGGAGGTGTGATTTACAGGTAAGAGAAGGATTGAGAGCTACGTGAATAAAATTCTATAGACTAGTGCTTCCTTCCTCTCTATTCTTGCCTTTTACCTTTTTTTTGATACTGATTTTTCTCTAGGTGGTATTTTTATGTATATGTGTGTGTGCTTGTGTGTGGTTTGCGTACATGTGTGTATGGGTGTGTACATGTGTGTATAGCTGTATACATATGTGTATGGCATGTACATATGTGCACCAGGCCAGAGATTGATACCGGGTATCTTCCTTGATCATGTCCACCTGGTATTTTGAACTGCTTCTTCACTGCACCTGGAGCACATCCTGACTGCACTGACATGCTGGAGAGCTCCATACCCTTTCCTTCTAGTGTTGGGACTGCAGGCACATGCTGCCATGCCTGTTGTCAGCATCATTGCTGGAAACTCATTCTCAGATCCTCATGCTTAAGCCGCAGACACTTTTACTGACAGAGCTACTCCCAAGCCCCATATAGGTTTTGAAGAAGCAAAAATATATGGCCAACCCTGAAAACATACATATAAGTAACAGTATAATATCCTGAGCAGGCTGTATTTGTGAGTTTAGGGTTATATAGTACATATACATGTATGTATGCAACAAAAATTAATGAAAAGAAAGGCCACGAATTTGAAAGAGAGCATGGCAGGGTAGATGGTCAGATTTGAAGGAAGGAAAGGGAGGGAAGACATGATGTAATTATATATACATAAATTCTCAGAAATAAAAGAAATAATAAGAAAAAGTGACTTCACAGTCTCTCCAAAAGCATTATACCCTGAGAAATATTTTGTTATATTTTTACTACATTTATTACATAGTATAACTATTTATATTATATCTTAAATTATATAGGAATTAAGGTTTACAGTGATTAAGAAGCATCTATATTCTTGAAAATAGGTCACATATGAATATCTTTCAAATTAAAATTAACTTCAGTGCCCTATAATAGTTATTTTCTGTTTCTTAAAAACTATGAAGAAACCTAAATGTCTGGATTTCTAGACAGTTTCGTGGAGTCTTTCTGATGTAGAGTGCTTGAGTCTGCACAGTTAGCAAGAACTGCATCCTTAGATAAGAACCATAGTACTGTGTCAGAGCTTCAGACTCAAGATTGTTTAGGAAAAACCTCTAGTAAAAGGATTTATCTTTGGTTGAGTTTGTAAACATTTATGTGTGTATGTGGTGTATATGTGTGTGTGTGTGTGTGTGTGTGTGTGTTTATGTGGCATGCATATGTGTGTGGCCCATGACATGCATGCAGAGGTCAGAGGACAGCTTGCAGGAATCAGGCTTCAGTTTCCCCCTTCCACCGTGCAAAGCACAGTGACGGACCTCAGGCATCAGGCTTGTCATCAACTGCCTTTAGTGAGATAGTAGAGGAGGACCATACCCTTTCCCAAGCAGAGGTCACTGACCTCTATTTAAGGGTTGATTGAGAAAAAAAAAACTAATCATTAAAGCTATAATCCATGGGTAAGTTCATCAGAAGCACAAGGAGTAGGGGAGGACATTAAAAGAGAGAGAGAGAGAGAGAGAGAGAGAGAGAGAGAGAGAGAGAGAGAGAGAGAGAGAAAGTAGCAAAAGGGAAAGGAACACAAATCCTTGATCCAGTTCAGTAGCAAGCCACAGGAGGCAAGGCGCAGTGAGTGGAAGCCTGCTGGAACCTTACACCATAGTGATGCTGGAATAAAGCAACAAGGAATAAAGCAACAAGGAATAAAGCAACAAGGGTAGCTGTAGAAAACCACAGCGGACTTCCCAGCCCAGGGTGTGAACATAAACACACACACAGGGCAGGGCACAGGAAATGCGCACTTTAACTAGTGAGAGGGGAGTGTCTTACCCCTGTTATGGCAACAAACTGGTTAGGAACCTGAACTAGGAATGAAGTCCTACCTTAATATAAGGAAAATCAAGGAGGAAAAGAACATTTCAAATATGCTCCCAAAGACATACCATGTTTCATGAGAATTTCTATTAATAATTTCATGTTTTCCTAACTAAAGATGTCTTAGAATTAGGGTACTTATTACATATGCAACTTGCAACCTTACATTAATCTTTATTAATTTATAACTTTCTCTTGAAATTCTAACTTTAAGGACGTGACTAAAAATTGCATACTTAACATGTATTCCAGATGCTTCTCAGGTAGCTTGTTTTGTACCTTACAATGAGACACATTCTCCAATATGTATTCCCCTCCCCACATACTTCTGGTCCACTGTCACACCAGACTTCAATGCTGGACCATCTAGCACATTACTAAAATATAACACTTTTAACGATGGACTGGATGGATTCTGAAAAAGATTATTTTAAAAACTTGGAAAATGCATTTGGTCCATAATCAGTTTATCTCTGCTAACAGAGAGTCCTCTCACACTTCTTACACATGAAAATGTACATCCCCTCAGAAAACACTACCTGAGTTAGTAACCAACAGGACCATAGCATGGTAAATTAACTAGGGTAAATCAGTCACCGGCCTACCACCTTGACGAAACATTTTGTGATTGTCACTGACATCTGCATTTGGACTTTGAGTTCCTCACCATATCTATAGGTACATATCACTTTAAAATTGTCACATATTATTGTTTGATAAATTAATATAATAGCATAGATACACTTCTATCGATTTAGAACACTCATTATTATTAACCTGGGCAACAGAATTGATCAATGAAACTGTGTGCTGTAATCTACATAACTATTTTTTACCTTTCAGATAATAAACCAATTTTTATTTTGCATTTCTGCCATTATAAATAAAACTTTTCTGTTCTGTGCTTTTCCATGACATAAGCTCCTATAAGTGGGATTACTATGCTAAAGATGTACATGTTTGTATAGATCTTGAGACAATCTGCCAAACTCCTTTTCAAAGAAACTTGTTCTAATTTTCACATTGTCTCCAGGATGCTGTGTTCTCCTACGTCCTCTCTGGCGTGAACATGTTGTCTTTTCTATCTGGGGATGCCCTTTCCCATTTAAGAAATTTCTGGTACACTCCCACACGTTATATTGTACCATGCTCAAATGCTACTCTTTCTTACAGCCTTCCTGAAGTCTCTAGCCAGCTAGTTAGTCACAGTTCCCACAGCACTTTGTAACACTTATCCAGTAATTCCGGATTTCTTATAGTTTGTGTCTTTCATGTTTCTACTGCTTTGTAGATAATTAACAGCTAGAGAAATGAGACTTGTTCAATCTCATCATTTGTTTGGTTTTCTTTTCTTCTTTTTTTCTTTTGTTTTTCTTCTTTTGGTTTTTTAAGACAGGATTTCTCATTGTTGCCTTGGCTTCCTGGGACTTGCTCTGTAGACCAGACTGGCCTGGAACTCACAGAGATCCACCTGCCTCTGCCTCCTGAGTGCTGGGATTAAAGGCGTGCACAGCCACAGCCCGGCCAATCTCATCATTGGAAAGTCAGCTCATAGTTTAGGTTCGGAGTATGCTTATTAAGCAAATGGAACGAATGAATGTGTCAACACGATTCTTAAGTCCAAGTTATCGACTCCTTGTTTTTGTAAACATCACTGTCTTGTGTGACATCATGAAAGTCTACCTTACTCTAGAAACATTGGTATAGGCCTTTCAAAATATGCACACATTTTTATATCTATACATTTCATAGACCTATTTTTGTATATTTTTGCAGATCTATTTTTGAGTCTAGATGGCAAAACTCTGTGACATGCCGTGAATCAGGTCTTTGGGTACAGGGGGAGCAGAACAGTCTACTTTCATTCTAAAAGGAAGCCCTTATTATGACTGAAATCCTAGGACAGGGTGAGACAGCACCCGTAGGGAGTGCAGACAGCACATGGCACTGCCATAGGGGAAAGAAACAGAAAACAGCTCCCGCTGAAGAGCTGCATAAGAAAGTACCAGGAGTTCGCATGTGCTGTATCTCAACTCATTCTAGCATCCTATACTTCATTTTTACTCTTATGACAACGTAAGAAATATAGACAAAACCAGTATGTCATAGCTACACTTTGAAAGATGAAGTCAAAAGACTAGAAAAGTGTCTTCAAGAGAGAAATCTGGACACCATTTACAAATTCAGAATCCTACTTCAGGCCCTGTTCTCGCAGAAACACTAGCCCTTACCAAAAAAGTTCAACTTATCAATTGAGATTTTGAGCTTTGAAACACAGATTGAGTTTTTCTTAATCACAATTTTATGTGTAGATTTATGCAGTCTATGATGTACTGAACTTTGCCAGGAAGTGGCAAGCTTTGTGCCAGTGGCATTTGTATGTAAACTTGGGTGAGATCAATAAAAAAAATCAATTAAGTCATTAGTATGCACTGAGCTTACCCACTTCTATAAATGCTACATACACAGCTTAATGTGGAAGGCAAATGGAGCTCACAAGCATGATGCACAACTCTCTATGCGGCACAATCCCATCAGCCAGGCTAACTTATATCTCCCTTGCACTGAAGAGAGGCTATCAGGATGCTAGGGAGAAAGATGTCATCACAGGTTGAACTTGAACATTCTTTGTTATCAAATCAAAGCAAAGCCTATGCACTTCCTTTAGATGTCAAGCCACGTCAAGTTATTATCAGTACACATCATATAAAACATTTTTCATGTGTGATTGGGGCACATCAACATGTAATGTTAAAACAACATTCCAGGCTCATGCTCCATACAATATGCATGGTTTCTATGATAATCAAATATCCATCCCTTCATTGAAGAAAATGCATTGTGTTCTAGAAACTACTGCCATGAAAGAGTAAGTTCTAGAGTGACATCATACACAGTGTAAAAGAATGAGTGGGGCTAGTGAAATAGTATGGAGTCAAGCCCCTGCTATTAGGTCTGATGACTTGAGTTTAACCTGAGTTCGAGTCCCAGGACCAGTGATGTAAAAGGAGAGAACACTCTACTTCAAGTTGTCCTCTATGTTCATGTTATGATATGTCATGGCACTCTCCCAACTGGAGCTAAATTAAATGAGTGGGCAATTGTCCAGAATCACAGAAGACAGAACTATGTACGTATTACAAGTAATCTACCATTTCTCTAAAGCAGTCACTTTTCAAAGACCCTTGTCTAAGACTTAGTCCTACTCTTAAAAACTGATGAAGGAAACAATGGATGATATTGATTATGCAGATTATCGAAAGAGATGGTTGTGAATAAAATATAATAATTGAAGATTCTATTTAGAACTATAATTTTTAATTTTTTGTTTTGTTTTTGTTTTTCAAGATACAGTTTCTCTGTGTAACAGCTCTGGTTGTTCTAGAATTCACTTTGAATTCAGATTGACTTCAAACTCACAGAGATCTGCATGCTTCTACCTTCCCAGTGTGGGCGTTAAAGGTGTGTACCACCACCGCCTGGTTAAATTTTTTTAAATTTAATTCCTTTTAAAATTAAATTAGGGCCTAGAGATATGGAGTAGTTCTTAAGAGCACTGACTACTTTTGCAGAATACTCAAGCTGTGTTCCCAGCACCCATACCTGGTGACTCACAGCCATTTGCAATTCCGGCTCCTTCGGATTCAGTGTCTTCTGTGGCTTCTCTGAGTATCCTCATCCCCCAATAAATAATAAAACACATCTTAAAAAATAAATTTTTATTAGAATGTAAAAGGACAATGTTAAAGATTTATCATATTTGAAACTAAATAACATATATAAAACTAAATAATTTATCTTATTTAAAGCTAAATAAACTAAATAATGTTGGCATAATATAAAAATAACTATAAAATACCTTTTTAATAAAAATTTGTGTTCATACATAATTTTGTAATTAATCTGTTGAAATATCACACAGTGTAGTCTGCGGGAAAACCCTTACGCTCATGAAATAAATGAAAAAGGCAAACATGGTTCAAGTAGTATTGGAGAGATGTTTGTCTTCATCAAGAATGTGCTAAAATACAACTCACTATGATGACTGATCACCAAAGGCATTCTGCGATATCCTTTGAGAACTACTGCCTTATGTAGGACTTACACAACATACCCATTATTCGTTTTTGGAACCTAAGTAGCATGTGATTCTATTTATTTATTGATTTTTTTTTTGGAGGGGTGCTCCTTGGCACCTTTCTGATAGAGAAGACCATGACAAACAAATCACAGATATCATTCACAGTTTGGGAATCACAATGCATGCTAGGATACAATATTGACTGCTTGGGTCACTACATATTGAAATGTATAATGCTGTATATGTAAGAGTGTGTGTGTGTGTGTGTGTGTGTGTGTGTGTGTGTGTGTGTCTGTGAAGGTGTGTGCCTGTGAAGGTGTCTGTGTGTGTGTGTGTGTAAATGCACATGCGAGTGCAAGCATGTGCCTGCCAGTAGGCATGCTCATCCAGATGTACACGTGCATTTATGCAAATGTGGACATCAGAGGACAACTTGCATTATTGTTTCTAAGGTGCTACCTGGGTTCATTTTTTGAACGGGGTCTCTCACTGGCTTACAGCTCACCAAGTAGGCTAGGCTTAACCATAGAACCAGGGATCCACCTCTCTAATATACCTGAGTTTTCACCGAATGTGGACTCTGGGCATTAATGTCAGGTCCTATTGCTTGGAAAACAAGTACTTTTCTATCTAAGCTACCTCCATAATCCCAGACTCATGAAGTCTCTGGTCTCTTTAATGTTTTTTAAAACAAATGATATAAAAATTCTGCCTAAATGAAAGGAAAAGCTGACTGTATCTGAATTTATTCCTGTTGAAACAAAGCAGATTTCCTGAGCATTAGCCCTTAACTTTAGAGGAGATACATAGAAGAGAATATAAAATTCTAAACAAACTATTATATGTTTCTTTTTATCCTCTAAAATTTTCCAGTACATTTACCAGTTAGGTAGTATTTCACAATTGCAAAACAATTGAAATCAAGCAACAAAGAAGGAAATGTCACTTTGAGTCGATTAGAAGCCAGAGTTGCATATGTTTGTGATTGCAAAGAACAAAGAAAAATTATTGTTATTATTTTTACTTGTGCTTTAAAGTCAGATCCTTTGAAAGAGATGCACATAGTAATTCAGAAATGAAGTGGTGATGTATTCATTTGTGTTGAATTGTTGCAAAGAGAAATGGTTGGGAAAATATATATTAAAGAGTAAAATGGTCTTCCTAAATTAAAGGCCTTATTACATAACAAATAATTATTTGATTGTAGAGATGGTTTCATTTTCTTCCAATCTGGGGAACCCACAAAATGAGACATAGTGTCTATCCCTGCCTTGGTGATCAGTTAACTGTTTTGACTGTTCTGTCAGAAAAACAGTGTATACTGAATAAAAGGCTCTCTCCTGCTAAAATCTTGGAGGATAAAACAAAATAGTTTCTATACTGGAAAATAAAAAAGGGGTCACACATCTGACTTTTCCTTTGTCAAGAGTTGCAGGAGAGCAGACGTGTTAGCTGTCTATTGCATTGAGAAGGGTCCACATTATGTAAGTCATAACTGATCTCAAAGCAGAAGGACCAAAGGCTTAGTAGCTCAGAAACCAGTCTCTTAGATATTTCATATTAAACTAACTTTGCACTTGATACAGTTAGGCAGAAATAATGCCGGAAAATCTGACTGTTCAGCTGTGAGCCTTTACAATGTACTGAACCCTCTCTGTTTGATTTTTGGGAAAACAGGATGGGAGGAGATTTGTGAAGTGATTTCTGAGGTATAAAACACGTGTTTATGTGCTTTAGTTCTTACAAAAAGATGCCAGTTGAGGCTATTATGAACCATTGCAGCATAATTAACAATTCTAAAGAAACAAATTTTCAAACACTTAAACTAAAAAAAAAGCAAAAGAAAAAACAAAAAATACCATAATAAAAAAATCCAACAATCCACAGTTTTGTAAAAATTGAAATCTACACTCAGCAGAAACCAGAAAAGCAGTCCCTACTACCTGTCCAGACACAGTCTGCCGCAGAAGTTTTGAAACATTGCCAAGAAGAATGAGGCAGCCATAACCTATTCAGTCAGAATTCTAAGTAACTGGAATTACATGCTATATTATTAACTTATGAATGCTAAGACTGTTTATCTCTTAATAAGCAGGCTGATAGTTCTTAACTGTGCCTCAAATGCTCAGATCAATTACATATATACCATTTGCTTGTATAAAGCAAATAAAAAGAAATTCAGTTTCTAGTTCTGCTCATGATTTTTCAAGCGAAACATGGATCTGTGTTTGAAATATGCCACTCTAAGACTTGTTACACTTCAATGTAAAAATACCAAGTCAGGCATTCAGCACTTACTGGCTCTTCTGAATGGGGGCTCATTTAAGACTCTGCATATACAATACAGAATAAGACCATAGAACTGCTGGTGTTATGGAAACAAATTCTCAGGTAAAATGTAAACTAAAAGTCAAGCAACATAGCATTGGAATTGGTATTTCCCTCCAGCCATATACCATATCCTGAATTAAATATGACAAGCTTAATAATTGTTATCTCCAGGAAGCACACCAATCATGGGAACTATAAGGAAACATACCCATCACGGGGAGCCACAAAGTATCATCATGCTAAGAAGGTGTTATTAAGTGATTTGGATGGAAAGCAAATTGAATAGCATTGGGAAGCAATAGTGATTCTTGGGCAGCTCAGTAAATTTTGTCAGTATCATGAGCACACTAAAAGGATTTATAAAGTCCTACTCACTTATGTGTTTTCGATGAATGTCTCTGGTTTTTATCTCTTATTAAATGAAATACTGATGAAGCATCGCTTTTGTCTCATTATGGCCATAGAATGGCACTGTCTCATGTTCACACTGTACGGGTGATCTGAATATGGGTGGTACTGTCTACCTGTAAGTACAGTTTTAACAACACGCCATGGATCAGGTGAACTCCTGAATAGTAGAGCTATCTCTTTGCTTTCGACAATCCAAGAAACCAAGCAGAAGCTTTAAAAGTATTACAGAGTGAAGGAACAGAACAAAAAAGAATGTTCCTGATACTGGATGCTCAGAGGAAGGCTGTTAGACGTCATTAAACGAAAGGCAGCATGCAACTATCTAGATGAAAAGCATTTCTGAGCCAAGCAACATCTGAAATACACTGAGATAGAAAGGCACCGGAGCATGCAGGAGCTAAAACAAAGAAGGTACAAGGGATGGCCTGATTCCAGTTGTATTGGCTAGGCAATGACGTGAGACTTTAAGTAAAATGTGCCACGATTTGAGTTTTCCAGGACAAACTACAACACGTTTTTTGTTTGTTTGTTTGTTTGTTTATTTCATCCATAGTCAACGGAAAGGTTTAGAGTGAGTTGTAAGTAGATAAGCAGCAGACAGCTGAGCTAGGAAGGTTCCTGAAAGAGTTGAAAAATGGTAGTGGCAGTAGAGACAGTAGAGAGCAGTATTTTAAAGTCAGAGTTATGGATGGGTCATTTGGGGAAACCAGATGGAGAGAAGCATGAGAGAGGATTTCAGTAAGTACAGGGATCTTTATTCAGTGATCATCTTAATACATAGGCGATTCAGAGAGGGCAGTGGGTATGCGATGAAATAATACATACATAATACAGAAGAGATGCTAAAAATTCAAATGGGATACACACAGGAGCTAATGTTGGCACTATTACTCAACTTCAAAACTTGTGCATAGTATTAACCTAAACCTTTGGTTTGACTTCTAATTATCTCTGTTGGTTTGTAGATGAACTTGTATATATAACAAAGTTCGAATTTACCTCACACTAGACAGAACAACTCAATAAAAGTAGTATCATTTTAAGTACTAAGTAAATAATATACATTTAGTAAATAATTAATCTAATAAACTTGTAAAAATAGATGAGACAAATTAAAAAGATAAAGCTATGTTAACTTAGTTAAATACCTATAAAATATCTCATAGTTAACCTTATACATCACATTGGTAAATCTGAAGTTATCTAACTGAGTTAAGAAAGAAGGTAAGACCATCTTTTTCATCTCTTCCTTTAAAAAATATACTAGAGTTACTGGCCAATAGAACAAGAAGAGAACATAAAACAATACATATTGGGATGGAAAACATAAGATTGCCCTTGTTTATAGTTGTCAATGTAGATAATTAAAAGTAAGTGAGAAAAAAAATCCTGAAACAAATAAGCAAGAACAGCAATGTTGCCAGATGTAAAGCTAATGGAAACACTCACAAGGGGGTCCATGTGATGGCTCAGAGAGCACTTAATGCAGAAGCCTGATTTAACTGAATTTGAATTTGAAACGTAGCAGAAGGATCCACATGGTGGAAGGACCCGTACCAGTTTCTACAAGTTGTTCTCCAACCTCCACACATGCATCATGATATGCAGATTCCTATACAAATGCACATAATAAAAAAGTTAAAAAGCTATATGGTGGCACAAAAGACCAAGAATAGTGAATATAGTATTGAAGGAGAAGAACAAGGTTGGAGACCTGGCATTACTCAAGTTCAAGATTTTCTATACATAAAGAAATCAGCTCAACATTAACTAAGATGATGAAAGAACAGACAAAGTGATAGTAGGCCCATGTGAATAAGCTGGCTGATCTTTCACAAAGAAAAAAAAACAACATAATTGGGAAACAATGTCTTTTCAACATTTGCTGGTATATCCAAACATCCACATGTAGCCAAATGAACCTAGACATAGATCTTGTGTCTCACAAGATTATGTACCCCAAGTGGATGACATATCTAAATGCAAACATGAAAACCTCTAGAAGATGCATAGAGAGAAAACATAGGTGGTCTTAAGTATGGCTTCGACACTTTGGGCTTAATATCAAAGGCACGAATTCATAACTGAGTAACAGATAATTCAGACTTACTAAAACACAAAATAGAATATAACTTCTGCTTATGAGTTATACTGTCAACAGAATGAGAAGATGAGCCACAGACTAATATTTTTAAATACATATTATAAAGGGCTGTTACTCAAAATATGCAGGCAATGCTTGAAACCCAATAATAAGAAAGAAAAACCCAAAAAATGGGTCAAAATTAAAACATACAACACTAAAGATAGCCAGAGTGCAATAATGTATATGAGAATGTGTTGTATATCATGTTAGTAGTGAAATAATTTAAACCTAAACAGCAGAGGAATACTATCACATGCAGACCAGAATAACTAAAACGGAACAGTGCCAGAAAAAATGTTGAAAAGCATGTGGAATGAAGAAGTTCTTATTTCTTGCTTGTCCAAGTGTAAAATAGGATGGTCCCTTGGGAGGGGTTTGGGAGTTTCCTATAGAACCACCTGTCCCCTAAACAAGAACACTGAGACAGACAGGAGTCTTCTTTTAGGAAATACTAGTGAAGTGTACACCGGGCACGTCCCTTATTAGCAGCGTAACTGGAAATTGGTTTCTCCCTTCCATGCAGCCACTCTATTGCGATGGAATCCAGCAGTTCAAAGTACTATTTATTGTAGGTATGGCACATTAATATGAGCTTGTCTGCCTTTGCTTATTTGCTTGCTTCTGTTTCCTTTGTTTATTTCTTCCTCTCATTCCTTCTTGCTGGACTTTAAGTTATGTCGACAATAAAGAGAAAAAAGTAGCCTCTTTATGAAGCTTAGTTTGCACATGTCCTTGGAAACCAATAAAGAAGTACTTTTAATCCAAAGGAACCCAGAGAGAACATGGTACCTGGTAGAGTGCCATTGTAACAAAAACTACTTATTGCATGAATACACTTAGATTTTATAGGGAACAGTATTTTTAAACTACAGTCCTAAGGATTGTTGAAAAGCAGACAATCACCTCACAGATCACACTGTCACAACTTAACTACAGGACCTGGAGTCCTATAAACTCATCACAGTTAAGGGAAAGGCTTCATAAAACACAAAGATTGTGTGAGCCTGGCCATCCTCAGGCCAGAGGTGACCTCTGGGTCACTAAGGAACCCAAATTGGCAATTCGCGTTTATTTACTGTCATTCAAAACAATCCTACAACGACAAGGGCAAAGTACCAAGCCCTTTGCTTTGTTTGAGGCAAAGGGTGAGAGAGAATTGCGAGAAGTTAATAAACACGTTATCAGTTTTCTTTCACTTTGTCATAGGACCATGGAGAAATCACTGGCGTGTAAGAAACAGGATTCTGTCACACAGGGCCACACATTCAACGCAGCGAAGAGAATGAGATATCGACAGGCTTGCGTATAGATCTCAAAATTTCATTCAGCTCAGAGGGCTGATGGAAACACTCCTGGCTAACAAGAAAACACCTGAGGAAGGGAGAGAAAATGATCACTCTTCCCAATCTTCTTCACACCTTTAGATTCCTCAGAGCTCAGGAGGCACGTTTTCCACAGTGATTGAAGAGGGTGGGAAGAGCTGTCAAACCTCCAGAGTCAAGACAGGAAACTCAATTCTAACATTTCACTAGAGAATAGGCATGAGAGAAAAGTAACTTGTAATTTCTGCCAATTAGCTGCGTTAGAAAAAATAAATGGAATGAATGCTTTAAAAAAAATCATCCCTGAATGTTGAAAAGTTGAATCTCTTCATTTTAATAACATTGTAATGTGTAATTATAGGGGTGTTGAAAGTTTATTTCCTCCTTAGAGTTTTAAATATATTTTTTTCGAGTGGAAACATAATCTTTGTAACATAACCATGTTTTCAAAGGCAGTCGAGTCTCCTGCTTTTCATGTAATTTTCCAGACTAGGTCTAAATAAAAGAAAAGAAAAAAAATAACTTACATTCGAAGAATGTTCAGTACCATCCTGGATAGGAAGAAAGAAAGAAAGAAAGGAAGAAAGGAAGGAAGGAAGGAAGGAAGGAAGGAAGGAAGGAAGGAAGGAAGGAAGGAAGGAAGGAAAAAGAGAAAACACAAATAATATCTAGAAATCTTGAGTGATGCTCTTTGATTGTCCTGACTGCCAGAGGATCTGGTGACCTTCAGAAATTCATTAATCCTTTCAACAAATATTTGACCTGTGAAAGGAGACGGCAGTCAGGTGAGGGTGAGCAATGGGTGCAAACCGTTGCCGGCAGAACTTCAAGACTTAGCAATGAAAAGGAGATATTCTTTCCCACGTTGCAGGAAATTTATCTTTAAGACCCTCGAGAAGTACAGATGGGACAGAATTTCTGAGGCAGAAGGAATTACAGTTTAGGAGCAAGAATCAGATAGAGATAATAGAAATAAATGCCATTGATGTTTTTATCCGTAAAGATAGGGAATCTCTGGCCATGTAGAGAATGTAGCAGGAATTTTCCTCTGAAAGAGATAACATAAAGATGAGTGGAAGAGAAAAAGCAGGGTGTGCCAACAGAAAACTCATTTCACCTGAATTGGACATCACCTGAGAACACAGGGAAAGACTTGGGAGTTGGAGTATACTAGGCTGACATTCCTATCTGAAGGTGTTTCTGTACTTATCTGTAAAGTTTAAGAGTTTATTAATTTACTTACCTGCATGTAGGTAATTAAATAAAAGGTCTTGGGGAGATTTTCATGGATTATATGATGTGCCCACCCACAAACATGAGGGTCCTTGTATGTGATTGAGGGAAATAAGAAAGAGAGAGAGAGAGGGAGAGAGACAGAGATAGGGACAGAGACAGAGACAGAGGGAGATGCAGCAAAGAGCCAGAGGTCAAAGTGGTTTAGAGAAAGCACTATGTACTAGGCAATGGGTCATAATGTTGAATGGACATTGTAAAATTAATATTTATATCCCTTACCTAAAAATAAAGTCACATGAATCTTGGAAGCACTAACTAAAATTTATAATCATAGCTCATTAAATGGGTTCTTTGCCACTGGAAATATTAAGTGATATACACTGATAATATTGATATTGATAAATGAATAAATGCATTTACAGATAGTTTTTAAGAGTTATTTCAAGGTAAAATTTAATGCCAAAAAGTCATTGTTAGCTTATTATTATTACTGTTATACAACTCTTATAACTATCTACTATAGATGAATGGGAGAATGGAGAATATTTTCAAAACCATATATTTATTTTTGTTTTGTATATGTGTGAGTGCCTGTGTATATATATGTGCACCACATGCATGCAGGTGCCTGAAGAGGTAAGGAGACTGTGTTAGACCCCTTGAAACTGGAGTGAGGGGTGACTGTGAGCTCGCTGCTGTAGGTACTGGCAACTCTTAACTGCTGTGCTGCTTCTACAGCACAAGAGAAAAGGAACCGTCAATGAAAAGTGTGTGACATAGCTCTGAGGTTTGAGAAACATCTCTGAAAGGATGCTAAGCTTCACTTTCACAAATGTTTTCTGACTGCCAGCAAGTAAACAGCACTGTTCTTTCCTCATTTTATTTTCCCTAGTTCATCATTAACCACTAAAATAGCTTCCTGTCTCCTTTCTCTGTGAAGCGCTGGACAACTAGAGAGAACAGCAATGCTCCTTTCCCCCCAAAGTTATATAATCTTCAGGTCTCCCCAAAGTGTGCAAGGTCTGTCTTACAGCTTGTCCTGAGTACCCATTCTGCAGTCTGGGGTCACTAGAGGGTACTGTTTGTCTGACACAAAATGGAAAGACTGGGTGACTGTTCTACAGAGACTTCACAAACAGAAGAGGCTCACAGCAAGGGCTATTCGAACAGCCTGTGTGAATTTCAAGTCTTGAGCTGGCCCGAATCACTACAACTTCAGGAATTTTCTAAAGTACTGCTGCACCACTTTTGCAAAAGACAGCATGGTCAGCAGTGGGGTGACCTCCACAGGCAGAATGCACCGTGCCTAGCTATCGGGCAGAAATTTCAGAGCAAGCAAAACACTATGGTTTCTATTTTCTGTCCCTAAATGAAAATCATTCAGGGCAACCATGACAATAGAGGCAGGTGGGACTAACACTGTTGACCACTGTAAACAGAAAGATGATGGGTGGTTCGCATCACTCTAAGTTTTGGACTACTCAACTCTAAAGAACCATGTTCCCATGGTATTCCAAAACTGAAGCTTCCTGAGTTCAACAGAACAGTTTGTGACTGATGAGCCCTGGTTTTGTGCAAGAATGAGCATGGTTCTCAATATTTGTAATTATTTTAGCTGACATTACACACACTTACATATATTTAATGACAAGACTTGCATAATTCAATGAAAAATCAAATATATTGTTTTGAACACTTAGTTGTGTTGATGCCCAAATGTGAATTGAAGACTACTTTTCAAATAGCAATTAAAAAGTAAAATGAACCAATTTTGCCTGAAAACCATCATAAAATGCATTATTCACTTCTCTACTTTCTCAATCAAAGGATATAGAATGTAATTTAACCCTTTACAGAAATACAATGGCATAGGATTCATTATCAAAGTAATAATTGTTCCCTACCCCTGCTGCACAGAGAGCCCCTAGGGACTGTGGCTGTGTAGTTAGCTTCCTGTGTTATATACCTTTCTCATTGTTGTGACTAACACCTGACTCAAGGTGATAAGCAACTTAGGGAAGGGTTGTTTGGACTCACAACTGAAAGGGGTACACACAGTCCATCATGGCTCACAGTTAAAGGGGGTACACACAGTTCATCATGGCTCACAGCTGAAGGGGTAACACACAGTCCAACATGGCTCACAGCTGAAGAGTTTATACATAGTACATCATGGCTAACAGCTGAATGGGTTTACATAGTCATTCCATCAGGATTCACAACTAAAGGGGTATACACAGTCCATCATGGTTCATAACTAAAGGGCACACATACAGTCCATCATGGCTCATAGCTGAAGGGGGTACACACAGTCCATCATGAGTCACAGTTGAAGGGGGAACACACAGCCCATCATCACAGGGAAAACATAATAGTATGATCATGTAGCACCTAGCTGGTCACATTGTGATCACAGCCATGAAGCAGAGAGAAGCGTTTGTGCCCATCTTTTCCCATTTATATTCTGTTCAGTACCCCAGCCAAGAAACTGTTCCCCATATGTTTGGGTGAGGGATCATCTCACCTTAATTTACCTGAATCTAAAATCCCATGAAGACACCCTAGACATTTGTTTCCATGGTTGATAGTCGAGTTAACTACCATGCTGCTTTCCTGTAGTGTTGTTCCCTGTGAATCACTCCTCCATAACATTTCCTGCCATTTCTCCCTGGCATGAAGTGTGTAGACTTTCTGTTCTTTCTCTTCTCATAGTAGCCAGTCCCCTGCTTCTATAACTTACTGCTAATCTAAGTGAGGTCTTCCCACTTTGTCAAAGGTCAGGTTATGCATGAATCCTGTACAGGAATTTTAGACAAACACTTCTTAAAGAACAATGTGCTGCAGCTAACCTCGTTAAAATGTAGATTCTGCAGGCTCTGGGCACTTCTGGAAAGGGAACTGAAGTGTTTCTGACCTCATCTGACAAGGCCCATAGGAATGGGTCTATTCCATCGACGAAAGGTCAGAGAGTTGGAAGTTACTTCTTGTTCCTTCCAGGTTATCATCAACAGTTCCAATAACAGATCAGAGAGTTCTGCTCTCTCAAGGTTTTTGTCAACAGGTATGGTGAATATCCAGACCTGATATTTCTAACTCAGACAAAAGTCTAAGGATCCAACTAGGTTCCTACTCCTTTAGCTAGATAACTATGGAGTCTACACAGAAAGTGGTTTGCCTACAGAACGTTGTGATCTAGGGTGTGAGTGCTACTTATCTTGTTCTGGCAACAGAATGTTTAACTACGAAAGTAGCCCATGATCCTTCACTGGGTCTGTTCAGTACTTTTATCATGTGAATGCAGTTTTGGGGTATTTAAGCAAATGGAAATTAAATGCGGGTGACATTCAGTATTCACTGGATGTCCCTCTGGATACTCTCCTATGTTTCTGTTTCTTATTTATCCTGTATCTTTTTTCCTTTGGCCTAACAATTCTATTCCTCACTCTCCTACCCTGGAGTGTATGAATCCACTGTGGCAAGGATCACAGCAGAAGTTACCCCAAAAAGGTGGCTTATGACACTCATCCAAGGAAAAGATTTTATGCTGATTCTTGGAACAAAGGAGAAGCAACCTATTGATTAATCACCTGATTTTAGCAGAACTGCATCTAAACTAAAAGCTCTGAGGAAGGATTAAGAGCCACTTTGCAGAACGTGTGCTACAGATGTAGAAGATAGAATGTAGAGTTAAACTTGCTATAGCAAAACCAAATTCTTTATCAATAAGCCTATCATCTGGCCCCATCACATATGCTCATCTCCCCTCTCTGTACCAAGCAGAACTTAATTTCTGCCTGTCTTAGGAGTCAATGTCTTTAATCATTTTGTTACTGAGTTGTAAGTTTTACATACTTGTCTTCTCCTTGACACTGCCCGCCTAAAAATTATTGTTGAGTAAATATAGAGATAAAGTAATTAAAAGCTATAAAGTTTTTTGCACATATTTTCATATTTTTGCTGTGCTAATTTATTAGATAAATAAGCAGGAATAGAAGCAGCATTGTAAAATATGAAGGTATCGATTTCCAGTGACCCTCAGCATTTTCTCCTAGTTCTATATTCATTCTTTTCCAACTTACTCTTTCCCCCTGCACCCACACCCACCAAGGAACGTACGCACACACACACACACACACATACACACACACACACACTCATCACTGAATATGCATTATCTTTATATTCTAAAACCTTCTTCTAAGGAAGGGTCTGAAGTTGATTTATACTAAAATATGTCTGACTATCTCTTAACAGAAATTGAATTCTATAATTGAAGAAGGACACATACAATAAAATATAATGAGAATGTTGAAGACTTCTGGACCTTAAAAGATGAAGCAAAAGTGAAAATATTCTGAATGCCGCTAGTATTCTGTTGACAGCATATTCTCTTCCCTCAATAGATAGTCCACAGTTATCCTGCACTAGGGCCAAGGGTCTCTCCTTCATGATAAACTGCATCTGATTGAATTTGAACAGACATTGCACACAGAAGATACCCACCATAAAGTGCTATCTGCAAGCCAGACAAGGCAAAGGCAGGACAAACAAATCCATGTGGCAGCTCACTTACATGCTTTCCTCCTCCAATGACACATAGCATTTATTATGCAGTTAGGAAAAAATAAAACACAAAACCCAATTCCGCTAAACATCTGTGGAAAGCAGAGATGATTCAAATATTTAATTCACTTTATCAATGAAGACAGACACCAGGAGAGCATTTGGGTTAATGTGAAGCAAAATTCATTTTGTTAATTTAATCTGGACTCTCATCTGCTTCCCATACCTTTAACCAAGTCAGTCTTCACCAACATGGAATTCTTAATGTTATAGAGCACAGGTGATCAGAGGGACAACATGAGGATAAGATTGACAGTTAACATGAGGTAGGTACATCCAAAGCTGCTCTGTTTCAGGTCTCTCTGAATAGCAGATAACGAGACGCAAATAACAGAAGATAGTGAGCCATAGAACCAGAGACATTTCTCTCGATCACAGATGCTAGCCTGATGGAAAGCATGGAGGTGGTGTGTGCATTTACAGCTCTGAGCTGCAGGACTGTTCACTGGGAAATGGCTAGCCATCCCTCAGAAATCTGAGCGTAGAGAGGCAAACGGGACGCTCTTTAGCCAGGATGTTCTAAGACTGGGATGCAGAGAAGTCAGCAACAAAAATAAGTTCCTGTCTTTGCTTCTGGGTCATCCTGCAGCAGCACAATTGCACAGGCCAGACAACACCTGGAGTGCAGGTAGGTGGAAGTCATAGCACTGTGATTGTCCTTCCACAGCAGGAAAACCTCAGGGAGTCTACATGTGTTTCTCTCAGCCCACAATCACTGTACGCCTACAGAGCCTAGCACTGGAGCCAAAAGGACTTGGATTTGAGTTCCATACCAAGAAATTTTGTTCCATGGCCACAGTGATTAGTATTTCTAAGTCCTTTATTTTTGTCAAAAAGCATAATGGCAACCTCTGTTTTACAGAGAACTCGGAGGGTAAACAAAATAACCTTTATAAATTGCTTAACAAAAAGATCAGTCAAT
Source organism: Myodes glareolus (assembly GCF_982192425.1). Taxonomy (NCBI): domain Eukaryota; kingdom Metazoa; phylum Chordata; class Mammalia; order Rodentia; family Cricetidae; genus Myodes; species Myodes glareolus. The sequence goes on along the minus strand of NC_142031.1, from coordinate 79,992,514 downwards.
AAATAGTAGTTATGACTACTTCCATGGAAAGCAATCATATTCAAGTGTAAATTTTATGAGCTCTTTCAGTATGTCTGAAAATTAAAGTAATGAACTGGATGCATGCTAAAATTCTATAATCTCTAGAGGCTTAAATGAATTGAAATATGCAAAGCATTTTAAAGATACTGTAAAAGAGCAAGCTATTGTTATAGAGATAATTAACGGGTAAAGACTCTGGTCTATTATCTGTATATGTCCCTCTTCTACTGATGACTAGCTGTGTCCTTTAAACAAACCACTTAAACTGCCTCAGTTTAATCATCCCTGAATTAAGAATGATAATAGCAAGCATTATTGATTAGATTGGTCTCGAAATTATTTAACAGTTATAAATGAGATTGATATATATGTATCAAGCACTATTTAAACATCAATGGACTTTTTAAAAGACTTATTTGTTTTTTACTATATATGTAGATGTGTTTGTTTTACATGCTTCTGTGTGGATTGTGTGTAACACACTTTTTAAAATACTGCACATATTATTGCTCATTGGCCTTTGAGTTGTTGTCAATTGACAACTCCTAACCGAAGTCTCCCTTTAATTTTGGATCTCTGACTGACTTATTGCAAGGACTGAAAGGGTCAACTGTCACTTCCTATTTAAGGTCATACTCTAAAAACATCTTAGGAGACTGTAGTGACAAACTTCTAGGGGCCTTCACAAAGTAAATGGCAAAGATACTGAACTATGGGAACTCTGGATTTTGCTAAAACCCATGTGTGCTTGAAGAAAATCCTGAGCTCGAGAAAAAATAAACCTTTTTGAGAGTGGGAAGAGGAGATAGAAATACTTGTTTATTATTGAAAAATTTTGTATGAATTACTAACGAAGTTCATCCTGTATATACCAGTTCTGTGGCCAGCTTCCATTACCTTTCCTTGTTTGTCTGCCTTTGCAAAGAACAAGTAATAAAGAGGCTTGTTCAGCTGTGCAGCTTAGCTCATGCTTGTTTGTACGGCTGAAGATGATAAAGATGAGTTAATACAATTCTGTGCTTGCAGATCTCAAAGAATTGAAACTGAATAAGATGAATAATAAGTAAAAATAAAGTTCAAGGGCAGAATAAATTATAGTGAGGTTCTAAACTATGTGGAAAGCAGATGGGGATCTGGGCAGAACCTGGAAACCCTGAAGTCCTTTACCGAATCAGCAACCACAGCAATTTTCATTTTTAGTATGAACCTGTTTATGGCTAGAGTTACAGCAAGGAAGCCATAGCTTGCAAAACTAGAAAGAGATCAGTTTCTCTTCCTGTAGTCAAATCCCATGTGATAATCATGACCTCTAGCATGCTGAAGAGACATCTGAATGGGTAGAAGAGAGAGAGGGTTCTCATGCCCTCCAACTGACACCTGTTACTGTTCCAGGAGAGGGCCAAGAGGAGGCACCAGAGGCATCAAAATTAAGATTTTTAATTGTTTGTTGGTTTGAAATGCAGGGTAGAGTTAGATGAGAGAGGAATTGGGATGATCTGGGAGGAGATGGGGGAGGGGAACCATGATCAGACTATATTTTATGAGAAAATTGTACTCAATAAAAAGATTAACATATAAGAGAATGGCATTGGCAAAGCATGGACACTTTCCCTCCAAAGCTAGTTCAAACAAGCAATACATGCAGAAAAAAGAAGTTTGTATATGATCTATAGAGTCTCCTGAACTATGAATATGATCTGGAGTTCATATTCTATTCTATGAATATGAATCATGTCCCACAGAGTTCCCATGAACCATGTATATGACCCAGAGAGTCCCCATAAGCCATGCATATGGTCTACAGATTCCCTGAACTATCTATATGATCTGAAGAGTCCCTGTGAATCATGTATATGATCATTAGAGTACCTGCAAAGTCCTCAAAAACATTGTATATGATGTACAGAGTCCCCATGAACCATGTCTATGAATTACAGAGTCCCAATGAGCCATGCATATGGTCTACAGATTCCCTAAACTATCTATATGATCTGAATAGCCCATGTGAATCATGTATATGATCATCAGAATCCCCAAGAACCATGTCTATGACCTACAGAGTCCCCATGAACTGTGTATATGGTCGACAATGTCCCCAAGAACAATGTCTATGACCTACACAGGCCCCATGAATCATGTTTATGACCTACAGAGTCCCCATGAACCATGCATATGGTCTACAGATTCCCTGAACTATCTATATAATCTGAAGAGTCCATGTGAATCATGTATATGATCATCAGAGTCCACATGAACCATGGATATGACCAACAGAGTCCCCATGAATCATGTATATGATGTATAGAGTCCCCATGAACTGTGTATATGATCTACAGAGTCCCCATGAACTGTGTATATGATCTACAGAGATCCCATGAACCATGTCTATGACCTACAGAGTCCCCACGAACTTTGTATATGAACTACAGAGTCCCCATGAATTGTGTATATTATCTACAGAGTCCTCATGAACTGTGTATTTGATCTACAGAGTTCCCATGAACCATCCACATGATTCACAAAGTCCTATCCCGGCCCTCTGGTGCACTTCTATTCTCAGAAGTGACCTTTCCTCTTCCTATATAAGCTATCTCTATTTCAACAACTATGTATATGTGCCTGCTCCAATTCTTTGTCCTGGGACACAAGAACCTGGAATTCTCGGCATGTGCCTTCAAGTTCCCAAATCAATGGAGGCATAAATGGGCTATTGGCAAAAATCATCAAGCAGCCCCATATTTCAAGACTCTAATTCTGGTCCAATTCTTTTTTAATTTATGCATGAAAGATCAGAGGCTTGAGGAAGAGACAGCTTGTTAAGATAATACAGCTAGTTGCTTTCAACTTTGGAACTTAATTACAAAAGGCAATTTGTACATTTGGTTATTCCTGTTAAGTATCTCTATTCATAATGCTAAACATGGATTTTTGCTACTTCAAAAGCTGTTTTAGTTCTTAAATTTGCAATGTCTATTACATTTCACCAGTGTGAGGAAATGAGTGTGTCTAATCTTGTCAATGTAATATTTATTCTCAATTCCTGTTATAGCTATTTCTTCTTATTTGAAAGTTGATAAAATCTGTTGGCAAGTCTCTTAGAGCTGCAAAGTAGAAACTCAAAACACGTTGCAGAATATTTAATACAAATGGGCCCAGGAACCCTCCAATGGGTCTTTTTTGTTTCTTGCTTAACTCAAGTTTCTTGTGAAGTCTCTTGAGAATTTTAAAGTTATTTATTACTTTTTATATTCATGTTTTAGAATTCCTAAACCATAGCACAGTGATGTTTCTGCATTGCACTCAAACAGATATTTTCAGTATTCCATGAGAGCTACAAGTAAGATAGGAAGACCCGTTTTATAATATGGTATTTTGGAGAAGAACTTTTAAAGGTATTACAGACAGAATCTGGAAGGTGTAATAATTTGTTTTTTTTTTTTTTACTCAAAAGACAATCCTTTTCATTTAGAAATAGTTCTTGACAATAAAGTCTACTTGGAGAGATAAAAGACTAAAACATAAATGCAGTGTTTATCATTGTTTTGAGATCTGAGGGCAAAGCCACAGGTCTGAAAAGGTATGTGACTTAGGCACACAGTATTGCTAGTGTAAAAAGTTGACACTGGTAGTGTGTCCTAGGCATAAAAGATTGGAAATGGAGACAGGTGGGGTCATTCACATATCTCATAGCTTATTTTAAGGAACATGGTCAACATCAACCCTTCAAACAGGACAGTGACAAACTCAGACAGATACTTTGGAAATTTTCATGGAGGTGAGGACTCTTTTCATTTATGGTGAACTAGTTGCTATCTTTCTCAAGCTTTTTAAACTTTTGAGATTATGAGATGAATTTACTAATCCCTCTGGACACATAAGCACACATATGTAAGAGAAAGTTATCTAGACAATGTGGTGTCCATGTGTGAGTGGTTTACTCAACTGGTCCACGTTCACACTGGTAGAAGCTACTCTGGTTTCCTTGAGACTATTAGGGTTCCTGGCACATAAGACTTCATGGCTGATGCAGTGGGGGCTCGAATAGTAAATCTCACTGTGTTCATTTGGGTTTCTCTGTCTGACATCCATTAGCTTCTTCAAAGTCTTATCTTCTTTCCCACCCTTTTCTTCCTTCCTTTGCCTCTCAAACTAATAATCTGAAACAAGGTAGGGGTACCACGCACTATTTGTTTAAAAAAGAAAGAGTATCAAATTTGAAACAATGTTTTATAGTCTAGTCAGAGAATGGTAAATACTGAATTTCTGTCGTCTGCATCTCTTAAGTACTGAGACTGGTCATATTCATCCTCCATTATATGCATCTAGCTTAGGTACAAAACACAATAATTTACATCTCTTCGGGAGAGAAGAGGGCTAAAGGCTATTGCTCATCTCAGCACTGAAATCATGAAACCTTTTCCAAAGTCCATAGATTACGGCTTAGTAACATGATTGAGTGTCAAATCATGAAAACACAGTTTAGTCCACATTGGGCAGTCTACTATCCTATAGAAGGGCACTAAACCAAAGAATGCCAGAAAGAAATTACCAAAGCCAGGCCAAAGGATCTCCCTAAAAATGGCTCTTCCATGCTAAAAGAGAGGAGGAGACTGGTGGACAGTAACTGAAACTGAACAAAACTTGATGCTATGTGGAACAAGGACATTAACACACCATAAAAAAAGAGATTGTCATAGGAGAAATGTGCTTTCAGAAAATGATGACAGCTTTCCTAATGCATGAGAGAATAGCAAGTGCTTTGCCTCTCACATGGTTTTCAATAATTTTCTTTCTCCTCGCTCACCACTTTTCCACAAGCCATTAGGACCATTGCCTGTCTGCACAGTTGTGAGAAGTCTCCTTACTGGGGTGCACAGCCCTCAGACTTCACACTACTGAATGTGTCATTCATTCTACATCAATATTTTCCTCCCTGCCTCTTTCATTCTTTCTTCCTTTTTCTTTCTTTCTTTTGTTCTCTCTTTGAAGAGCCTTTCTATATAGCTCAAGCAGATCTGGATACTCCTGCCGTGACATGTTCTTTAGTGCTGTGATTACAGGTATTCATTCACTGCTATACCCAGTTACTTCAACCCTAGAGAGAATCACTTCATATTACTGCTAAGAAATAAGCAGAGAAAAGAACCCCAGAGGTATACCTTTCCAGAATTTTTAATCACTTAGCAAATTTAAATCCAGTCACCATTAAAACTCTCTGAACATTTGCCTAAAATTATTTATTTCCTTGTGTTTTAATTGCTGTTAGTGTGAGACTCTATGGTTATTAAAGAACAGTTTGTGCGGCCCAGTGACGTGTCTCAGTTGGTGGAGAGCCTGCTGTACAGACACAAGGACCTGAGTTTGGATCTTCAGCACCCATATAAAAAGCTGAGTGTAGTGATGTGTTCCGTTCCTGTAACCCCATGGCTGGAAACATGATGACAGGACAATCCTTGAGCTCAATGGCTCTCGCCCTTCTAGTTGAATTGATGAGAGACCCTTTCTCAGAAAAATAAGATACAGAATGAATGAAAAAAACAAGTGACATTGATTTCTGGTATCTCCTGGTGCTCACATACACATTTGCATATCTAGAACCACAGACTTTTGTTCAAACCGAATCCTCCATCCATCATAATTTTCTTCTACATCTCCACACCATAAAAATTTTCTGTCCCATGATGGAGAACTTCTTGAAAATATTCCCAGTATCTGTTTTGTTGAAATTAAATACGAAATACATATATAAAGATATGGGAATTACTCCTTAATTGCCTCTGGCCTTATCAGTGACTAGGATCGCTTTTACATAAGATGAATGAATCCTTGGTTAGGGTCTCCTCAACTCACCTCACTCCTTTATGACACCCTCTTACTGTGTCCTGCTCCTCCTCTTCTATGAACAGGAAACAAACACAGACTTTACCAATGATTTCTTTGTTCTCACCATCTCCTCACTGACCTTATTCTTCCAGTTTCCATTACCTCCTTCTTAAACTGCTGTAAATACTTGTTAGCTATTGCTCCACTTCCTGTCTCTCCCTTTTTAGACTATTCTGCAACCAGATGATGAAGTCATTCTGCCAAAGTGTAATTCTAATTTCACTCCACAACGTATAAATGGCTAGTGCTGCAGAACAAGCCCAACCCCCTCACCAGGCTCTCCATCCTCTGCCTACTGTCCTTACAAATTTGAGTGACACATCCTTCCTTTCTGCCCACCATATGCCAGTAGTTCTTTGAATCATTGTGTGGAGCCTGTGCTCTTTCCTGAGCTGATTTAAGTTAAACACATCTGCCTGTTGATATGCCCATCTTTTCAGAAACAAAGAAATTAATACTTCGCGTATGTAATTTGAGATCTTTTGACTGTGAAGCATTGGTGTTGTTAAAAGAATACTAATCTACTTAGTCAATATTCATATGGTAAAATATTGTCTTCACAAAAAGCTCTCTAAAATGATAAGCAGGCCTTTACCTACCAAATCATCTTACCTGCCACAGTGGGAATCTCGTATTAGCTAGACAACAGGATAACTGACCTTGAAAGTTCCTTACACACTTAAATTTCTGGATTATCAATGGGGAAAGTGGAGAAATTTACTCTAAATTTGTAATTGATGGAAAAACACAGAAAAAACAAACTTATTTTCTTGTGCTTCTACAGGGCTAAAACTGAAATGAGGCCAACCTTCATGAGGCATACTCTAATGAAGCAAGCAAAAGCATCTTTTGATTAACCTCAAATACCTTAATTATATTAAGACAGTGTGAAATAATCTCATTTTCTTTGAAAAAAGTACAGGTTTGTGAACTAAAAAGAAATTAAAACTATCCATTATTTTTACTTTTAAAGCCTTGCAAAGATCTAAAATGTATAAGGCTATAAATTTGTTAAGTGTTTGAGTTTATTTCAGAAGCTTTTTTTGGAACTATAGCTCTACTTCTCATTGTTAACAACACAATGAGAAAATGTAGTGCTATGATTTAGATATGGCATTTCCCTTCAACAGTTCATGTCATAGAAACGTGGTCTCTAATGTGGCAATAGAAAAAATGGTGGGGTCTGTAACGGGAATAACGTTGTGCAGACATAGGGGGCACTACGCTTGAAAGGAATTGATTTAGTTCTTATGTGCACCTGGAAGAGTAAATTATTATAAAGAGCTATACAGGCCCCTGGCTTCCTGTCTTTCCATGTGAGCACTCCATTTTATAGGTGTTCCTACTATAATACCCCTGTCATATGACTCAACCAAGAAGTCTCACACTAGAGTTGAACAAATGTCAGCACCCCTAAATAAACTCTTCGAGGCATATTTTGCTCTGAATATTTAGCTGTAGTAACAAAAAAATGTTCTAATATAGCCATTTCTTTTTCTAGTCAAGTAATTCTAGTTGAAAACTTTATAGCATTTATTGTAGCTATTATTGTGTTGTGCCACCGCACATATGTGGGGCTTGGTTCTCTCCTATCATATGTTCCTTGGAGACTGAACCCTTGCCATTAGGCATGGAAGAAAATGCTTTAACTCATTTAGCCATTTTATCTGTCCCAATCTAGCTTTGTTGTGAAGTTTAAGTGTTAGCCCCAAGAACTTTAGCAAAAAGCTGAAGAAAGACGTTATACTCTGCAAATCTGTATAACTCTTATCAACAGATTAGGCAAGGTTTTCACAAATTAAGAAACTCACTTCATTGATTGTATTTCTCCAAGTCTTTAGAAACTCTTGGAAAAGGAGAGTCAAGGTTTTAAGCAGGATCAATTCAGCATAGTCACCAGGTCTCTTCTTTTTCTTTCTTTTGGGACAGGATCTCATTACATCATGATAACTGGCATCAAACTCACACAAATTCACTGTCTCTGCCTCAATAGTGCTCAGATTAAAGCCATGTGTCATCATATCAGACCAAGCACACATTTTCTCACTAAGTTGTATTTAGGATAACACAGACACCGAGCAAGTGTCCTTTGCCACACCATAAATATGGTGGAAAGAAATATGGTGGAAAGAACATAATTTAAGTGATAGAGAGCACATGAGAATTAAATGGCCTGAATTTGTTTATTTTCCATGTTCCTCAGGGTGCTTAAGTTTCTTTTAGATGTGGAGAGATCATGATGAAATCATGCAGAAAGCATGGGCATCAAGAAGAGATGAAACACAGTGACCTGAAAACCCTTTAGCGAGCAATGAAACACCTGCTTCTTTTAGTCCTTTCCTACCAACAAGAGTTCAGAATGAGACATTGAACATTACAGTAGAAAGACACTTAGTAAATCTGGTTAATTGATATGGTCTTGTATTATGGAATCTGAAGTGAGTGTCATAATTCAATTCAAACAAAGATCAAACATTCAAAGTTCTGTATATGCAAGAAAGAGTAAAGGGTATTATCCTTTAGGCTTCTGGTCCTGAAGCAACAAGATTACTCCATATAACAAGAGTATCATAATATCATTAGGATATAAGCATGCATATTTGCTGTTGTCATTGCCAGCTTTCATTATGATGTTTCAAAGGAACTGCTGCATTTATTTATAAAATATTAATGACATAAAGTATCCTTAGTAAGCAAATCACTGTGAGTCAGAAAGCCCACAATGGTCTCAATCAATATTCTACAGTTATCAACTATTATTTTTCCCCAAATGTTTAATGAACACCTGAGAGTTTAGCTGGGGGTCTCTCATAGTTGCTACAAGTTTTACATATGTGAACAGCATGAGAGACAACAGCCAGAACATGTAATTTGTATCTTAGCCAGAGAGTAACCATATTTCCTAAGGATCTTTCCTGCCACTATCTTGTGGTCATTGAATATAGAAGGTTTCATTAAAGATCCAAGATTGACAAGAGTTTAAAGGATCTTACTCAGTGAACATTAAATAATGAATTCTTCATTTCCTTTATTGAGTGCTAGAGACACAGTAGTGATGAGCCTCAAAGGTCAAAAACTAACTTGCTGGAAATGGATTTGCAGGAAGGAGGCACCCCACCTTGAATTTAATGACTCTCCCAGCCAAGGCAAGCCGTCCTTTGAACCTTCCTATGCAATTCACGCACACCCTTTTCCCTTTGGGAATGCAAAGAATCCTGTCCAGGCAGGGTTTTATGCCTCTGCAGAGGAAATTGTTGTTGTGCACAATTAGCATATTTACTAAGGCTTGTCATTACTTTTGGTAATTAAATTCATACAAAGAGAGAGACATATCCAATTCAAGACGATTACATTGCACAGTAATACAATCATAATGGTCGCCTGACAATTATTAATATATACTAAATTCTTCCTTATAGTAGAAGTATTCACCAGAGCAGCTTCTGAATAGGATCATTGCAGTGTTTTCTGTTTAAATATGTTTTTCTGTACAGAGAATTATAATTACATTTGCATAACTACTATAATCAATGTAGAAGCATGACTGAAATTTTTGTTCTTTAAATCACTATTCTTTTTAGGATTTCAGGAGTTCTGAAGCCTCCTCTGGACTTGTGAACTGCTATTTTAGTTTGTAATGGGATAAATATACTTTTATGTCCTCTTTATATGAATAAAACATTCTAGAAACAGCACAGAATAAAACTATACTGTGTAATTTAGGTCTTCAAAAAGACTAGGCTTTTAATTTAAAAGATCAATGTTTATATCAAACAAAACAATTATACAGGAGAACCCCCACTAAGATAACAAAAGTATAATAAATGTGATCTATGTGGCATAAACTCACAGGAGATGGGGAGCAAATACCTTTAAATTTCAGTACTCTGTACTTACTGAGGTTCGTTCGTGTGGCCGAGATAATTTCTGTCCCATTTCCAGACCACAAACCTGTGATGTCTTTTGAATGTTCTCCTTTACTTCAGCTGAATTCAGCAGGCTACCTTGGTACCTGATGTTTCAGTTATATATTCTTTTTTTTTTTTGTCTAGTCAGCTCTGAGGAAAATAATAAACACACCTAAAATGAAGAATCTGCCACCAGTCTTTGCGAACCATGAAACATAGCAAACTTCTCTATTAAAACTTCCCTTCCTCTGAGCAGACTGCCGAGAATGTCAAGCAAGACCTTCCCAACAGCATCTGATTGGGTATGTCTCAGGAAAGAAGATCAAGACACAAGCCTGAGATTCTAAAATCTAGTTTACCTCTGGTCCTGCTGTAAGCTGTGTTTGGTTACCAGCTAGCTCCTCAAGGCAATATTATCCCCAAGGACTAGACCAGAGCAGCATGTTCTCAATAGTACAGTCTGTGTGTATTTCCTGAGGGGCACATGGATGAAGTCACTCTAGGAAGAAACTCTGAGGCATTTCTCAAATACAAAACTTCAAACATATCCTTGTGCAAAGATGCCAAACCTAATTCAATCTTTTCAAAGTTTTCCTTTTTTGGAAGATCTGGAGTCTTGCTAAAAATTGCACAGGAACTGTTTTAATGACCAATTAATTCAGATTGACAGATACATATAAATAAACATGCTCAGTGAGTAATAAGCAAGGGTCACATGGATTCCCGAAGGAGTGTATATGGAGCTGAGGAAAGAAATCTAGATAAATGCAAGATATGCTAGCTTCATATACATGAGCATTCTTGCGTTTGTTTACCTGTGAACAACAGAGCCCAGTAGGCTTCTTGTGTTTATATATATACATAGTTCTTCGTTACTCACAAACTTGTCTGGCACACATCTAGATCTAGAAATCACGGGGAGCTCCACAGACACTTCACCTAATTTGTAAGACATGTAAATCCAAAGACATCATTCTTACAAATCCCCTTTTTTGGGGGCTCATTTCAAAACTGGGTGCACTATATAGCTCTGGCTGTCCTGGAACTCACATGTACCCTGGGCTGGCCTCAAACTAATAGAAATTTGTCTGTTGCTATCTCCCAAGGGCTGGTTTTAAAACCATGTGCCACTATACCCAGTGACACGTCTCTCTTTTAAGCATGAGGAATTGTGTTTTCTAGAGAAATATTATAAAACAAAAAATCAGGTAAAGAATCTTAGGATCTCTGAGGTGGATGGCTATTAAGTACATACTAATATTTTTATCTTTTCTTTCCTCTAATTTTATGTAGATGAAAGTTATATATTAAAATAGAAAAGTACTCAGCACACAAAGAAGTGCATATATTTTCCATCAGTGTTCAAAGTCGCCTACTTGATAATTGTAGTTCCCCCTGAGCTGGAGTGGGTCCAGTTCCTGACGACTATTGTGGGGACCTATGGTGCTTGTGACTTTGCTCCTTCCTACTGTGGTATAAGCATCTATGGAAAAGGACATCGAAGAAAACACACCTGCATGGAATAGAAGCTCTGTATTTGCCCATCAACATGACGTCCGTTGCAAAGCCCCTTCCACAAGTCTCCCAGATTGTGATCTCATCACTTCATGTGTACAAAGCATGGTCTTATTTGATTTCTTTCCTGTTGTGTTATTTTAAAAAGTATTTCAACATCTAATCTTTAGGGAGGACACTTGCACATGCTCTAAATGGCCATAGTTTTGGGTTTTGATTTTGGTTTTTATATGATTATGAAGAATAGCCTGGATACGGTTCTCATTAAAATGTGCTTGTTCAAAATTCTACATAAATGGTTTTATTGACCTTTGAAGTTCTCAAGTTAAATGCTCCCTATAGAATTAATTTAATTTTAATCTTTAAATAGTTGGTCTGGCATCCATAGTTATAGAAGTCTGTTTTAATAAAAAGCTTCTAAAGAATCTTGCTGCACTGTTCCTTAGCACCATGTCCTACATTGATAGAAATCTACAGAGCAAGCATTTTCCTTATTTACAATTATATTGAATACTTCAACCAATACACACATTCATTAAAGACCTCATGTGTAAAAGCAGCTGTATTTATCAGGTATTGAAATGCATGTTGCTGCTTCTATTTCTCAGAATCTGAAGGGCTCACATTTTGAATTATGGACTGGGTGGTTTTCAAAGCTTCTTCTAGTAATAAGTGGCCACAGCAAGAGAGAAGTGAAATGAGTAACCAAGGAGCTCCTGGGCAGCTTTCTAAATGTAGGTAAGGAATAGATGTCAAATTTTTCCTGAAGCTTACAAGAAGGAAAGATGAAGGAAATATTGATACACTTGTGTATACTAATTTCGAAGAATGGTAGACTTGAATAGTGGTTATGATGATGGGCAAATCAGGAAGGGTTCTAAGTAGAAAAGAGTTACTTCCAAAACTAATTTTCAAAAAATGGAGCAATATGGATAAGTCTTGAGGAAGATGATTAAGCATCACAGAAACCAGGTATTCAAATGGGAGGACTGGACACAGTAACAACGCATGTGTGATCTAAAAGATTGTGGTTTGATAAGAACAAAACTAAGTGGAAACTGGACCATGGTATTACAGTATACAGTGTTGAGTTACTTGGGGTAATATTCAGAGCAAATATATAGGTATAAGTCCTTTATCAATGCCACTGGAAGATTAGTTACCAAGGCAACCAACTCTTAAATCGTGATCCTGCCTTGTGTATGGGGTAGTTACTGTGTTTTCTAAACTTTTCTTAGGATTTTGCGTATGTCATTTCATGGAATCTAAGATTGTTCAACCTGGCATAACTGGCATTTAGGTTTAGGTAATTCTTTGTTTTGAGGCTGTTCCCTGAGCTTCAGGGTCTTTAATAACACCCTTTGCCCTGTTCGTGAACTTACAGAACACACATGATTCAAAGTTTAACAACCAAAAATGTCTCTAGGTATTGCCAAATGGTTGCTGGAAACAATATCTCCTAGGCCAGAACCACTGATTTATTGCTATCAATATACGTTGGGATATGTTTCATTAACCTTTAAAAAATTAGCTCTGCTTTTATAGATGAGGCAGCTGTCTGTGGGCTCTAGCAAGTTCTTTCCATGGCTTGGAATCTTAACTACTTGTTACCTATTGTTTTCCTATAATCTTCCTACATAGGAACCTAACACAGACCTTCATAATAAAAGAAGTATCAGAATGTATCAGAATGCAGAAAACCTTTATTTTATTTATATTATTTTAGGTAACTTTTAGATTCTCACGGTGACTTAGTCAAGTTTTTTCTGTCATGTTTTACAATTTTCCCAGAGTCCAGTTTCTGGATGAGTGAAATTTTACCTATGTGATCTATGTAATGCTAAGAGATTTTTGGCTTCTGTGACCTCAGATCAACATTATAACTGCTATTAGAATTTTTATTATCTCTCCATTTCTCCTGGGCTTTGGCTTTAAGTGAGAATAACAAGTCCTGCCCTCCCCAAACTGTAAAACATACTATGACTGAGGCATATCTGACACCTTTCAAATATCCTATGCTGTACAGCACTCTAATTACCCTACACAAGAGGATACATTCAGGACAGTTTCTGTTTAGATCTGCTCCCTTTCCTATTAATTATAGGTGAGAAGAAAGAAAATTTATGCTAGGATCAGGTTTATGCCTTTTTTAAAAGGTGAAGTGCCGTCACTACTGAAGAACTATCAGCTTCTCTGTCTGCAGAAGGCAGAAGGCAGAGTCACATGAAGCGCTGGGAGTCCTTTAGAATGGGTGCCATCAAGGCAAGATAGAGAGAATGAGTAAAATAAGGAGCATATTTATTGTTGACATAACCCTGGTGGAAATAAGTGAGAAGGTTTCTGAAAAACCAAACATAAAACCACGGTTTGCCCCAGTTATACCACTCCTTGGCAATTATCCAAAGGACTCTGCCTCTGTTTGCACAGCAATACTTACAGTTGCATTGTTCACCGTAGCAAAGAAATGAAGTCAGCCTAGATGTCCAGTGACTAAAGAATAGATAATGAAAATGTGGAATATATGCACAATGGAATTTTATTCAGATGTGAAGAAAAAAATGAAAGTTTTATGGAAATAAATATTTCTGCAAAGTATCACATTAAGTAAAGTAATGCAGACTCAAAAAGACAAATATCGGATGCTCTGCCATACCTGGATCCTAAATTGTATGTTTGAAAATATGTACGCATGTGGCATGAATGTCGGTATGAAACTACAAAGAGGACCGGGATAGGTCCAAGGGAGCGAGAAAGCGCAGGAAGGGTAATGGAACATACCTGAATGAAAATGGAGAGTGGGATTTTGGGGACAGTGTGTGATGAAGGTTGAGGCGAGGGGGGGGGTTGAGAGAGATGGAGGGTGGTGAAAATGCCACAGTGAAACCTAATATTGTGGATGTTCTTTAAAATTTTAAGTGCATACTTAAAATAAAAGAAAAGGTATTAAATGTCCGCTGACTGGGGAGCTGCTCAGCAGGGGTGGCTGAGAAGGTGAGCAGGGATCACTGCTGAAGAAAACCCAAGCTAAGGGGAAAGCCTGGCTTGTGTTCAAATGACTATGAAAGATCTCTTAAGTGGTAAAACAAAAAGCAGTCAAGGGGTTATTTATCATTTTAAACTCCTAGTCATCACGGAGAAGGCAGAGACCAGAAGTGGCAGGGGTCAGCTATTAACACGGTTGAAGGTAATTTGGCACCATAGGGCATGTTATTTGGTCCCAGAAAGTTTGCCTGTGTAACTTGAAATTCAGCATAGGATTCCAATGTCTCTTATGGAAAAGGTTAGAAAAGTATTTTTCTTGCAGGGTTTTGAGAGTCTTGTGCTGTAATCGCTAAGCAAAGAACCTTTGGAGAGTGTGTACATTATAATGTAGACACTCTCCGAGTTAAAATGGGTAAATTGTCCTCAAATAGATAAATAAGTGTGCCAGGCAGCTTGGTTATTTTTCTACCTGACATTTTACTGAGTGAGAAACAGCAATCCAAGATACTTTTAAATTTTATTTCAAAATAGGTTTTTTGTACTTTGATCATATTCTTTCTCCTCTCCCAACTCTTCTTAGGTTCTCCTCACCTCCTTACCCAACTAGCTTCATGTTATTTCTCATTCCTGATAAGTTAAAGAAACAAAATTAAAACAAATATCATAAAAATACATGCACAGATAAACCAAAACCAAAACCACACACACAAAAAATTGAGTCCTCTTTTTCTGTTGACATGAGCTTCCCCCAGAGTATGGTTGAGGTAACTGGTAACAGCCCATTGGAAAAAACAAACAAATTTCCCCTTGCAGAGCAGATTTCAGATTTCAAGTACAAGATCTTCTTGGTTAGGAGTGGGACTTTGGATCCATCTCCCCTTCTTGTGCCTGGGTTTTGTAGATTTTGAACCTAGGCAGCTCAGAGATTGTGGGTGCTGTCACAATCTCTGTGAGCTCACATGTGAAGAGATTTTTAAGAAGTCCCCTGTACTTGAAATCAAATACAGACTAATACAACTAGGTAAGCAAAACTGTGGAAGTGGAGACTCCCAAAATGCAACGACCAAACAACCTGAGTCTGGCCTGAAGCCCAAGGGCTTTGGTGTTACGCAAGAGGTAGGATGCCTATGCCTGCCCCCTTAAGGGCCTTTCTTGGAGTTCGAATCGACTCAGCTTAAAATGGCAGAAGGAACAGATTCTAGAAATTGGTTGAATTTCCCCCACTGGTGGGAGTGGTGCAGTAGGGTGGATGGGAGAAACTGTGTGTGAAGGGAGCATAGATTAAGGAGTGTATCCTCAGACTGAGATGCGGAGAGCCTTATTCAGACAATGTACACTCAAGAATGGGCTGTCACTTTTTCTAAGAGCAATTGAGAGTGCAACTATGTTCATGACAACAAATCTGTAACAGCTGAGAATGACAAAGCCCATCCAACATTCCATTCCCAGGACACTGTACATGTCTTCATTGCTTCCCACTTTGGAGACAGAAAGTACCTCTTAGCGTATGGAGTCTATCCAAGGCATACTAGACACGTGATCAGCGTTTTATGCAGTAAAATAACTAGAGTTCCCTGCCATGGTGTAAGTTTTTTGGGACCCTCTGGATGGTAAATGGGATACTGAAGGGGAAGCATTACTGTTATTATTCATGGATCCTAATGTGTCAGTTATATGTCCTCTGCCACAGCAGACACTTCTTTCAAACATGCAGTAACGGCTCCCAAAGGGTACATTGTCAAAAATACTTTTGAAATGAAAAAACAAAATTATCCACAAACTACCCCCTTGTCTCCATGGTTACAGCACTGAAACACTATCAAGGGAGGCAGATGTTAACAGTAAAGCTACAACTGAATTAAAAAGAAAAAAAATTCTAAGAAGTTGGAAAGAGTCCTGTATTTGGAAGAAATGTGGTTTTGAAATACAGAACATGATCGCTTTGTTTTCCAATTATAGTCTAATAGCGAAAGAGAAAACTATCACCTAGGGCATCTTCAAATAAAGCTCAGTGACTTTGGGCTTTCTTAAATGAAGCCAAGTTTTCCACAGAGTTGTGTTCTGTGGGTAAAGATTAGAGAGAGGAAAACATATAGAATCTTTCAAACTACTCCCATCTCCCAACTAGATATCCTTTGATAATTCATCAATTTGTAAAAACTGTTCAAATTGGAAAGTACAATTAAAGCATCAAATACATAATCAGTAACAATTGATGGATTCCATCTCTTGTATGGGAGGTAATATACCAATGCAACATCAAAGACTTTTCAAAGCTTTGGGCTTATACTTTAGGCCATTTAGTTTTCATTCAGACTGTCACAGTAAATTTCATTCTCCTAACTCTCTTGGGGAGTGTTGTTTAATTATTGTGGCAGAGATTTTGCATCTGAATGCTATGTTATTCTAAGAAAGAAAGCTGTCAATTTAGGTGTGATGCATTCTTGGCTTTGCGTCGTGGGATAAGCTTTTAACCTCTTATAAGCCTGACACTTTCCCTTCATTGGAAATGTGTCAAAGGGTGTCTGGTGCCCTGAACACTTATCATGCTTCCTCAACACTGTATGTGAGAGTCTGGAAAAGGAAAAGGTGACTCCTCACCAGCACACTAGCCATGGTGCCACACCAGATACTGCCGCAGCATGCATGGACTACAATGTTCCCAGAATGATTAGATATAGGGCTGGTCAATTTCTCTCTGTGTTGATAACAGTAAATTTTGTGTTAAGAAAGATAGGATATTCCAGTGCCTATGAAATTACATTTTAATTGACGAAATCTTGCTTTGTCTGCTACCCAGAGAACAGAGAACAATGAGGGAGTTTCAGTGTGGAGGACTACTGAAATCTTTAAAGTTTTAAAGATTTTTTTAAATCTTTTTTGCTTGAAAGGAGCAGCAGATGATGTCAAAGTGGTCATTGGGCCCGTTTCAAACTCTGACTTCATGACAAAAATGCCAAAGCTGACTAATTTCTTTACTTGTTGTTCTGTATGCTTGCATAATTACCATACATACATACATACATATATTTTTTTTGGTTCTTACATGACATGAGATTTTTAAAAACAAAAAATCCAAAACAAAATGATGTGGGATTCCCCTCTGTATGCTGCGAATACCACGGGTTAGTAAAGAAGCTGCTTTAGGCCAATGGCTTAAAGAATATAGCCAAGCTGGAAACGATATATAGAGAGAGTAGGTAGAGTCAGTGAGATGCTATGTAGTTGCCAGGGGAGATAGGCGTGTCCCTAAACTTTACTGATAAACCATGAGCCTCATGACAAAATATAAAAGAATAGGAATGGGCTACATAAGAGTTTGCTAGGAATGTGCTAGAGGCACTGGCCAAGCAGTGTTGTAATTAGTACCGTTTTCTGTGGGAATATTTTGGGTCTGGGCAGCCAAGAACAAACGAACAGCAAACCAACAACAAAAGAAAAAGTAAAACAACAACAACACTTTTTGTAGCTGCAGGCAATCTTGTGCTAAAAGTCAAGGACTGTTAGTTTAACATGTAAAGTATACAATACAATTACATCAACTGCGTATTATATATATAAAGCATATAATAAGTATATTATTTATTAATATAAAATATGTAATTATTTATACATTAAGTATAAAATATGTAATACATCAGCCATTCTGGAGCAACAATGAACCACTGAGCAATCCTGGCCTGTCACTCTTTTATCTCCTTAGTGACAGACTGAAGTTGTTTAACCAACATTTTATTTTCCTCTATGTATATGGGACCAGCTGTACTAACAATGATGTAACCAGAGAAATGGGAACAGAAGCCTGCCCTGAGCTCAGCACTACATGTCCATCACAGAGAAGGTGAAGAGGGAATATCAGGAAATGTGAACTGGCAGAGTTGGGAATATAGAGGCCATATTATTGAAGATACCTAATAGGTAAATAAAGATGAGGAAATAGGTTGCAGGGCAGGCAGCAAGCAAACTGATCTTCACATTTCTTAATCACTCCCTCTGCTTTGCAAATCCTTCCAAAACATGACCTCATTTGTGCTCTCATCCTCCCAGTGGATAGCGCTCAATTACTCATCCTCTCCCTCAGCACAACTTTTATTCAGCCCTCGTTGCCCTTGACATTCCCTCTGTATGTGTTTTCTTATTTTTCGTTTAGTATGTCTCAATAACGAGGTTGAGATCTGTTTGAGAACAAGGGCACAGCTAGCTATTCAATGACTCTCTAGTGTTCGCCTTTGCAACCTTGGTTCTTTAGACCTGGGTAGCAATTTATTATTATTTGATAGTTTTACAGTATATGCTACCAAATGTTTATCATTATAAGCATACTTGTGTGCATTCATTCACTAGACTGAAGAATGGACACTCACCATTTTACACTTAAAGCCCAAGTATCTGTGATACCAAATTAAAAATAATACAAATAGTAATCACAATACTATGATGTGTGTGCTGTTCTGGTGCAAGACTTCAAATATTCTAAGCATGTAACCAAGTTGTACCCCCTGACATACTCAGATATTTGGTTTGTGAACAGGAGAAATAGATGTAATTCATATTGATTATATAATAAATGAAATTTTATATATTATTGCTTATAGAGAGCATTTTAAATATATCCTAATACAGTTCTTAACTGATTTTAGATTTTAATGTTGCAAGTATTTTAATATAAGTTCTAACAACATAATGTCATAGCAATTTTGGCATTCCATCTACCTTCAAATTCTTCACTTGGTATTTGGAGTGTGCATCTGAAAGTCATTGTATAAGAGCACATTTCCATACACATTTAATCAACATGGCAGCTCTCTGAACATTTCCTGGTTATACTTGTAAAATAAACTTCACATGCTTAAGCAATGGTGAAAATACACACAAACATATATATTACTTGATAATTCCATATAAATTTTAAAAAGCAAGATGCTATATCTAACTTTTTAGGAATATTTTTGATAAATTGAATACCTTGGGCAGTTATAAGTGAGATGATACTTAAGCTCCTTAGCAGTACATCTTCAAGGAAAACTGAAAGTTTGCTTCCTAAAGGCCTATCTAAGGAAAAGTTTTGTTTTGTTTCTTTTTTTTTTTCAGAAAAAAACTAGCATGCACACTTACATTAGGAAAGAACTCTTATCATAGTAAATTGGATTCACTATTAAGTTTGATATATTAAATTAAAAAATTTGTGTAATCATTCAATATACAAGATGAAAGCGCACAGCATATGCTTTGAGCCATTCTTAGTTATAATAGATACTGATGTCAGCTCTTGGCTAGTACTTCTACCAAGCTTTTGCAGAGTATAAAATTCCAATAAGCATTTATTTTTTGGAACAAGTATTGCTCTCTCTCCTCAAACTTTATATGTAGCTGAACCAAGGATGACCCTGAATGGCTGATCCCCTAGCCTCTACCTCCCCAGGGCACCTTCACATCTGGGTTATGAGGTTCCAGGGATTGATCCCAAGGCTTCAGGCATCCAAAGCAAGCAAGCATTCCGCAAACTGAGCTACCAACAACTCTTCAATCAGCATTTCAAGAAGTAGAGCAGTACAAGAGATCATCATCCATGTACAAATGGTGCTAACCTGGGATGTATGCTCATGCTTCCAGTGTAAACTTCTGCTGTTCTTGGTTTATTCTTTGTAATTTAGAGACCAAGACACACAAGAGCTCATTTATATCTAGGGTATCTACTATCTACTGGACTTTGTCACGTTGTCTTTGTAGTACATGGATAAGCTAGATATGTCTAGCTTAGCAGGATGAGAAGATGCATAGGTTGAAAAAGAAGAATAGACATAGGTAAGAAGACAAAGTATAAGCAAAGACAGGCAAAAAACATAATGTCAACTCTCTGGTACAAAATTTCTGCTCTAATACATCATGCAATTCCTGTTTGTAATTTAGAGATACTGGAGATGTATCTCTTCAAGAAGCAATTGTCAGAAACTTGAGAGTTACCTTTCATTTTGATAAACAGCTATAACTAAAAGAGACAGGGATGCCAGCTCAGGCCAAGAGAATACTCAAATACTGTCTCCTTAGACTCTAAAATCAACAATCAAAATGTTGGGACAGACCTTTTAAAATATAGACCCTGTCATTTTAACACGTAGTTTGCTGCTAATCTATCAGCTGCCTTTTAGTTTACATTTCACTTTATTATTATCGCTAAGAAGCCAGTTTTATTTCTAATGAGAGACAGAAGGGAGTGGATCCAATTGAGAGGAGAAGGGGAAGTACTAGGAGGAATACAGGGGGTGGAAACCATGACCAGAATAGATTATGTAGGGGAAAATTTATTTTCAATAAAGGGGAAAATATTAAAAAAATTGAATACTGTCTGGCTGAATTACATAAATGCACCTAGTGTTTTCTAAGTATATTAATATAATAAATATATATTAACATATTATAAAAATGTTATTAATTCTTATACTTAATGATCCAATACACAGATAAAATTAGATCTTCTAACAAATATTTAATATAAGATCTCCATCCTCAGAGATAAGAATAAAATACATAAACTTTTTAGAAATCAGAGAATTACACTTAAGGGCAAATCAAATTCTTCATGAAAAAGATGCAAACAATGTACAAAAATTGAGAGCTAAGATTACAATACAAAGGCTGGAAAATCATTTCAAAACAATTACAAATGAAATAATGAATTATTATTCCTTTTTTGAAACTTAGGAACAAAAGCAAAGCAACACAAGGTAAATTCAGAATCACTGTTTCTGAAGAAAAAACCGTTTTAATTGGTTGTGTTTTGTATTGCTGTTTTACTATTTATCTGAAAACTGTGAGAAGCAGTTGCCAAAATATCAAGGAATAAGGAAATTATATGCTTATTTAGTGACCTATAAATTATTGGTTGTTGGAATCTCTCATATTGCAGGGAGAAGCAATGCTTCTAGGGAGATCAGAGTCTATATTGACCCTGAAAGTCAGCGTCTAAAAATATTTCCAAGTGTTGCTATAGTCATGGTGTATAATATTTTGTTGTCTTCTAAAGAACTATGTGGTCTGGGGAGGGAGAACAGGAGCAAGGAAGTCAGAACCGCGAGGGGTGTGACCACCCACTGAGATGGTGGGGCAGACCTAATGGGAGCTCACCAAGGCCTGCTGGACAGGGACTGATGGAGCATGTGATCAAACCGGACTCGGACTTTCTGAATGTGGCTGACTATGAGGGCTGACTGAGAAGCCAAGAACAATGGCACTGGGTTTTGATACTACTGCATATACTGGCTTTGTGGGAGCCAAGTCTGTTTGGATGCTCACCTTCCTGGACCTGGATGGGGAGGGGAGGACCTTGAACTTCCCACAGGGCAAGGAACCCTGAATGCTCTCTGGATTGGAGAGGGAGGGGAAGGGGGAGTGGAGGGAGGAAGAGGGAAATGGGAGGAGGGGAGGAGGTGGAAATTTTTAATAAAAAAAAGAAAAGAAAAGAATGAAAAAGAAAAAAAAAAAGAACTATGTGTTCACCTAAGGCAGATGCGATCTTTTATCCTAAGCTCAGAGACTGGGGCCATTGCTTAAAAGCAGCATTGCAATTGGACTCTCACCTATCACAGCAACCTTTTCTTGGCCTTTGGTTAGAATGAATTTAAGAGAATTGTTATTGGATAAATTGTGTTATGGTATTGTTAATGCTTTAGTTTACTATAATATGTTAATGATTAGAAAAAGATTAGAACTTGTCTAAGAAAAGTTTGACATTTCTAATGAGCTCTTGGTTTGACATATTTGATAAGAAATTTAGATTTTGATACAGTTAAAAATTGTTTTAAAAATGCTCTTCACTGTTTGAAAAGGGCATTCCCAACCCTGGTGATCCTCTGCACCTTTAATTAAGAGAGATTGTAGCCGTAGGAGCATGTATAGTCACAAAGCATTATCTAATAGTAGATGAACTCTCTTGACAGAAACCTGGCTCACAGACACAGAGTCCAGAGGTACTTTCTTCCTTAACCCTTTGCTTACAGAGGTCGGCAGTCAAAGAGGGGTTTGATGCTTTTATAGCCAAAGTTCCTAAGACATGGGCATGTATGATTGGAATACATTTACTGAAGATGGTTAAGTCTGGGAAATGGCTAAGTGTTTACCTAAGGCAGACACAATCTTTTGTCCTGCTGCAGAAGCACAGGCTTTATTAAAATTAATGAAAGAGAGGAATTTTGGAGGCCCCAAAATGTGGTGAACCTATTTCTACACTGTCTGAAGGTCAGAGAGTTTGAACTTGCTCAATTGATAATAACAATCAGGGCTACACATTCTGAATCAGGATGTGGTTACTTGGTTCTTTTGACGATAAGATGGCCCGTGGTCAGCAAATTCAAGCATACTTCTTTTGAAATAGGAGGTTTGACCTTGGGAGTGGCTGCCTTCAGGATGTGTGGTCTAGGGTGGTTTCACTGCTTAAACAACAGAATGCTAATGACTTGATATCTCAAAGTATTGAAGCAAGTAACTGTTCTAGTTGCCCTTTGTATCATGTTAAAGCACTCTTTTGTCTTTTTCCCCCTGTGGTTTGGGGTATAAAAGTATATGAAAAATTAAATGTGGGGACTCTAGCATTCACTGGAACTCCCTCCCAATACTATTCTATGGTTTCTGTTCTATTATTTTAAACTTGTCTTTATATTCTACTAATATTTCTAAATCTCCACATCCTTACCCTGGCAAGTGGTATTTTTGTCAAATATGGTACCTGAAAATGTGTCCTTCCTTCTCTACTGATACTGAGGGAGAAGCAAAGCTGCATTGAGAAGTGATTTGCCGCAGGTGATATACTCCCTTTATACGTGTGTGTGTGTGTGTGTATACATATACACACATATATGTATATATATACATATATATATATATATATATATATAGTCACATGCATGTCAGACTCAGAAATGCATTTTAACCCATAAGATAGACCTTAAATCACAAAGGAGTTTGTCATTTCTGGAAAGCACTTTGCCTGGTTTTGCCAATCTGAGTATCACTTTGTCCCTTATGAACTTTGATTAAGATTGATTTTATTTGAAAATCTTTTACCTCCACCTATTGTCTTTTTCAGTACTGTTTCAAACTCTGTGCTGTAAGTTGTAAAGAATCACAGATGAGATTGTCATTAAGCCCAACCAAGGTAATTAAAACACTTGGTGTCATTTTTATTTTTTCTAGGAAAACTCATCACAATTTATCTTGTGGATATTTTCAAACTGGTTGAACAGTCATCATTTTGCGATGATGGTGTGGTCCAGGTTTCCACTTACTTTGAATGAAAGATTAAATTTGGCTTCATGGGTGTTTGACCAGCACCTCATAGGATCCTGAGGAAGAAAAGGCAAAGCTGATACACTACCTGCTAAAGTTATTCAGTAGAAGGGTGCTGTAGCACTGTTTACTATAGGACCAGCTTAGTTTGTAAAGGTGGTCTCTAAGGGGCTTAACAAGGAGATTGCAATGTTTAAGAAACAAAATCATGGTGAATGGATTAGGTGAGCAACTTCATTACACACAACAGATTCTCAAGATTGACTTTTAAAAACTCTGTTGTATAATCTTTACTTTACCAGTTCTTTGGTGCGTAAACATTAAAGATTCCATTAAGATTCCCACTAAACATTTACAGCAGTCTTTATATTGGTTATTTCATATTTCTGAAGCTTTGGAGCCTGTTCTGAAACTAGCTCTTTTAGACCAGGTTGGCTTTGAACTCACAGAGATCCACCTGCCCATGCCTCCCAAGTGCTGGGATTAAAGGTGTGTAGCACTGCATGGCTGCTGTTATTCTTACTGACATCAAATCTTTCCCCATCACTTTCTTGTCTCCCAAGGATTGGGTGTCTCCAAAGCTCACCATTGGGCCATCGGAAAACTAAGAACATGCTGTGGACAGTGATTTACAGTAGTTTCGAGTTTGTCTGAACATTCATGTATATGCATGCCAAAGAGGTTTAAATAATGTGCGCTGTGCTCTACAGCAGGTGAGATAAGAAACCATCACACAAAACACAAGGCTTGTTGTAGTTGGGAGTGAACATGAAAGTTCAGAAGCCTCTGAAACATATAGATTTCATTTCCCCTTTGGTATAAACCCAAGATTGCTGGGTCACAGTGTCACTCTGTTTTAATGTCTCATGGGACCTCCATATTGCTTTTTATAGCACAGTGCTAATCTACATTCCCTTCAATAATGTACAATGTTTCTTTTATTACCCCACCTTCACCAGCTCTTACTGTCTTAGCCTTTTGATCATTGTCATCTCACTAAAGTGAGGTGATATTTGACCATGCTTCCGCTGTGCACTTCCTTAGTGATGAGTGGTGTTGGCCATTTTTTCCTGCACCCACTGCTATGTGTATATCTTCGGCTGAGGAGTGTCTACGTAGGTTGATTCATTTTTTTAAACATGAACGATTTTCAAAATTTTGTATTTCATTTGTAAATTTGTGAAAAAAAAATCCCACAAACATATACTTTGGCTACTCATTTACAATATAACTGAGCAAGAAAGAGAAATTTTGTGTTGAATTCTTTATCTAAAATATCTTTGCTCTTGAAGTATCCTAACACTAAAATTAAGGTAAAAGAATTTCCCTTGGTCTAAAGTTCAACTTTCCTTGGTATATTTCTTAACATTTTAATATACAATGAGAAAATTTGTGATGGCCAAGCTGTCCTATAGATCTATGCTGAAGTCTCTAAAAGAGAGGGCTTAAGACACTTGTCAATAATAGCCATGGTTAAATAACGAGGTAAGTGTGAAGAAGCAGATTCATCTCCTGCTTTGCAATTGGTTTAGTCTCTAAATATATGTTTTTAATTTTCCAAAAGTTAAATAAATAAAAATGGGATGTTTAAAAACAGTTGATTAATTCGTAATTTGAGATATTTACTCTGAATAATATCTGATTGTCTTAAATGTTTCCTGGTGTTGCTTCAGACACAGTGAAGACACTGCACAACACCGGAGAAGGCACACAGACACAGAATAGGTTTAGAGTTAGTGGACAAGTGGATGGGAACTTTTCTTTCTGCATGGACTGAACCAACCAACCAGCTTTCATTTTTTCTGCGCAGACATGAACAAGCTATAACCTACCTTATGGATTTTCCCAGCCAGTCTCAGGGGTTGATATATAAAGAAGGTTCAGTCAACAAAAGCAAACATGAATGGGGGGCAGAGATGAGATTTTTTTTAACAGTAAAAGGACTACAGAAATGTGGCAGTAGGCAGTCCAGGAAGCTGAAATGGAGTAGGATTGATACTTCAGTAGATAGAGAATTAGATGTTCAATGGAAAGAGGCTGCTCTACCAACAGCAGCTGGAATCTGCAGAAAGTGGAGAAAAAAAGTGATGTTGGGATGGGGAGAGCTGATGAGAACAGAGTGTATGAAAGGAGAGTAGGATAAGTTCAAGGACAAGGGAAGTTTTAACTTGCTTTGGAGTTTCTATATTTTTAAATATTCTACCAGAAATAATAACATCAGCATCCCAAACATCTGCAGCTGTCAAAAAACTGCGCATTACATGTGTTGGGCTTGCTACGGTGGCTTTGCAAACTACCGTTCCCCATATGTGGATGAGAAGGCAAGCTATGCTTGATAAAGGTCACTGGAGACTAAGGAGCAAAGCCTGGCAGAGAGCACAAGTGTGCATCACAGCCTACACTGCGAAAACTCCACCTCCAGCACTGAATTTGCAAACATTCCAAGGATGAAGGTGAGTCTGTGTGGCTTATCCTTAGGCCTGCCACAACTGGGACTGGCTTACCCTGGCTTTTCAGAAAAAAAAAAAAAAATACTGCTAGATTCATCTCAGTGTTCAGCAGCAGATACCGATCTCTCTGTTTTCAGTATCCATGCTGAATACCCGCAGACATAACATATCTATACCAGAAAATACTCCCTTAGAAAAATCTATCTGCCAAGAAGGAGAAATGACTAATTTCCACTCATCTGCAGCAAACTTGCCTCCCCACTGTCTCAGGTCCACACGCAAACTCCAATAGGAAACATTCATCAGGTTTGAACTTCAACTTTCTTTCACTTTTGGAGGCTCATGCTATCAGAGACACCAGAACTTTTATGTTCCAAACACTTTTTTTTTTCCTCTAGCAAACTTGTACCTGAAATGCCCTGCAGTTTCAAAGTCATGAAGTTTGCTGGAGAAGTCTGAAGAGCCCAGTTCATCACGAAGTTGTGCTGTGGTTCATACCAAACAAATATCTCTTCCCTCTATGTGGCCCAGAATGGCCATTTCCTTTCTGTGGTTGTGCTTTATTATTCATGTCAGCAGATCTGGCAATGGGAGATTTATTTAGGGGAGAAATTTCATCAGTTACAAAACATAAAGCACATTCTGTCTCCCAGAGTTTCTGGAGACCCCTTAAACAAGGCCCGAATTGCTGACAGAATTGAAAGGCACACGCCTTCCCTGAAAATTGTGAAAATCATATACTACAGCTAGCAAGCAAAACCAGATCTGGGAAGTTTAGCAAAGGATAAACCATGCTATCACATATTAAATGTGTTAAAATTTAGTTCATGGAAGAGGATTCTTTGATTTCTTTTTTAGAATATGGTCCTGTCCTGGAAATATATCACCCAGATGATGGAGAATGAGAAACAAGAAATATAGCTTGAAAACAATGCATATAAATTAGCCGACTTCATATTTATGTTCTACCCACTTACCATGGCATCTCCGCTCTTATTCTTGTCTCACTAAAATTCATTTTACAGACAGTATCCACAGTTATTGCCTTAAGTTATAAGTCATCTTCTGGTGCTTATCTTCTCACCCTCTGCCCTGGGAATGACACTGACGTCTACACCCGTATTCTACAGAGTCTTGCATAGTCTACTATTGGTTTCCCGGATAGATGGACTTCTTTTCTAACACTTTTGATCATATTATATTAACCTGCTAGGATTTCTTATCATGCCCATGGATCAGGATCTCACCCCTATATTTAATGCCCACTGTTCTTCATGTGTCTGAAGGTAGAAGTGCTTGCTGCCAAACCTTATCATTTCAGTTCAATCCCCAATTCCCATATGGTAGAAGGAAAGAGCAAACTGTTCTCTGATGTCTACATGTGCCCTAGCTAAGCTCCATGTGAGCACATGTACATACACACACACACCACACACATACCTAACTCAGTAACTAAACAAATAATGTTAACCAATAACAAAAAACCCTTTCCTTCCAATTACATTAATCTAGGAACTTTGTTTTTTGATGGGCAGAAACTCTGCCTTCAAGATCTTTCTGTTTATCACCTCAGTGCTTTTCATAAGTGTCTGGGAAGAAGCAACTATTGACACCTCTGGTAAATGCAAAAGTGGGGAAGATGTTGCAGAAAAATATAGCATTTATTAATAAACACAATACTCCTTTACTCCCACTTCCTATTTATGACCTTGACCATAAGACTATAGAATGTTGCCAGGCAGTGGTGGTACACGCCTTTAATCCCAGCACTTGGGAGGCAGAGGAAGGCAGATCTCTATGAGTTTGAGGCCAACATGGTCTACAAAAAGAGTTCCAGGACAACCAGGGCTGCTACACAGAGAAACTCTGTCAAAAATAAAACAAAACAAACAAAAAATAACAAAAAGCAATAGAAAAATAAATAGAATGTTTACCAGTTGTTCAGGAGACTTTAGCCACAGAAAATCTTTAAAATACTGCTTTTTTAGTTCTATAAGTTACTGCTGTAGTATTTGCAATCCAATACCAGAAATACATAGAATACTATGCTATTTTTTAAAAAAAATTGTTTTTTTTTTAGCTACTTGATAAGGCACTTTTAGGACAACATATATATATTCTAAAATAATTTTTGATACAAAGCACATCTGACTCTTATGTCCTGTATTTTGTACATGCCAGGACAGTCGTGGCAAGTGAAGACCAAGCCACAAAGCAACATAAAATAAGAGGAGATGATGGAAAGTTATGAGCCTTTGAAAGTACCTGGGGCTTTTCTTTTTCCTACTCTGTATATCTACAAGTTGCTGATTAACTTCTTATAATGCTTCTGTGAAACAAGTGAGAACAATCTCGGATGTGTCAGCTGTCCTACATGAACCATGAACCTAAAACCCTTATAATCATGGCTGTGTGTTGAGTTCAAGTACAAGGGAAATTCAAAACCAGTCTTCACAGGAACTGCAGAATGCTAGTAAAGGTGACAATCTAAATATTGCTCCTATCTTACATTGAGATGTGGAAACCCAATCCCAGCACAGATGGCATTGGGAAGAAGGTAGGTCCTTTGAAAGGTGATTTTCGTTGGGAAGGTGCCATTCTCATGAATGGAACTAGCGCTACTTCATGCAACTGATGAGACCCAGGGTTCTTTCCTTGGCCATGTCCAGATGGTGGGACGATGTCTACTTATGAACCAGGAAGCATCGGATACTCACCTGTTGACTTCTCGGTGATAGAGTTTCCAGCTTCAAATCCTAAGAAATCAATTTCCATTAACTGTAATCTACCCAATTTATAATATTTTAGGATAGCAACCTCAGTGAACTGAGATAGGAAGGCAGTAGCTACAGACTGAATTTTTGTCAAAAAAAAAAATCCTCCCTAACCCCTACAGGGTTAATACAACAATTCCTTATTCTTCAACCTTATTGTATTTGGAGGGAATATGGGAATGTATTTATGAGATCATTGGATGAGATAATAATAGCGTGATTTTATTCATAACAATTTGGTCTGAATCCCATAAAAGAAGACAATGCATTCTCTCCTTCCCTTCCTCTCCTGTCTCCCTTTAACTAAGTATAGATACTGAAGTCAATTGTGAGCACTCAGCAAATCAAGACAAGGGCCTCAGAGTGAAACCTTAGCTTTGACCTTAGATTTTTTTTCATTCCCCCAAAACTGAAATATTTAATATTTTATGCTTAAATCATTTATCCCATAGTATTTTTGCATACCAGCTCCAGGTTGTTATAGTGTGTATGCTGGGTTCAAATACAAGCTCTAGCACTAATTCGTAGGTTTTGACTTAAGAAACTATAAGGTCTTGTTCCAAATGGACCTTTTATGAACTTGAAAATGCTCTTGTGAAATTTAAATGCTGAGAAAACAGAAGTGTGCTTAACATCAAGTTGCAGACGCTGAAAGGATGCACGCGCAAGTTCATACTGCACACATATGGGCATCTGTGTTTTGAGTGGTAGAGACCAGGATAGCTGAAGAACTGTGAAGGTGAAGAGGCCCAACCAGGGATCTGAATGTAACCTTCCCCTCTGCCACCTAACATCCTAATTAACATCCTACCATAGGCAGGATGCTTCCTGATCATAGGGCCTGACCTCCAGTTTCTTACTACGTCTACCTTAGAAAACAGGTAATTACAAATTATTTCCCTGACTCCTTTGAAATGTACATAAGTCTGTTTAAAAGCCTCTTGACAGCTTTATGACCCAAGAAGTTCCTTCTCAAGAACCTACTTGCCATCCCTTTGAAATATAATTATCAGGAAAACGCCACTTTCTCTAGCCTCTGTGGGGAGGATGAGCTTTGTTTGATGACCTAGTTATTTACAGAACTGTCTCCTGTTATATGACAAGTTTCCTTTCTTCTTATGATAGGCCAGTCAGTAAACCCAAGTTCCCTATGATATCTGCCCCAAGCTCTTCATTTCAATGAGGATGAGTTCAGTTTGTCTTCATATTGCAAGTCTGTGTGTGTGTGTGTGTCTGTATATGTGTGTGTATGTGTGTGTGCGCGTGCGCGCGCTCACCGGTTTAAGTGGAGGCCAGAAAGCAATCTCAAGTAAGATGTCATTTTTGGAAGATATTCGCTTTCTTTGTTTTCTTGATTTTGTTTTTGTTATAAGGCAAGACTCTCATCGGCCTGGAACTTGGCAAAATGCCTAGTTAGTTGGCCGGTGAATCCAAGTGATTCGCCTGTCTCTGCCTCTCTTGAACAGTAAGTACCATACTTGGTTTCTTATGAGGACTCTGGGTATTGAACTCATGTCCTCATAAGTGCTTCACCAACTACCACTTCAACACCCTGAGTCGTCTGAATGTTATGTGTGTCTGTGCTATTTTGTCCAGTGCATTTTTTAAAATTTGACAAAACCTATTCACAAGTAATACACTGCTTGCGATATGTCAAACTAGTGTATATACTGGCGTGGTAACACATGTAGTATAGATGAAAAGTTAAAGCAGTTAGAATCATATTTCAATGGTTTATTAAAAAATATGATTGAGAATTTTAAAATGTTTTTTTTCAACATTACACTGTAGAGCTTTCATTGATTCCCTGAAGAATTCTTTTGTAGTTGGAATTTAGTATTATTAACAAATGAAGCATATTTTTTTCATTTGGAAATGATATATAAAGGACTCTTAAGCAGGTAGGAAATAACCCTTATTTCTGTGGCTGAATTGTTGGATTTTAGGCACCTATGTGAACAAGCCAACACATTATATGAATCTTCTGCTCACGAGCATGCTATTCTACAGCACTATTAACCTTAATGCAGCTGTGACAATTCCAATTTGTTTCTAATCAATCACAGAGAGTTTCAAAAAAGATCCTAAGGATCTTTCAATTGACAGTTGTCTAAATTATGCTAATTACATGGAGAATTCAAAAAAGTTTTTCTGGACATGAACCTGTCTTCATTGAAATTTTAGGATTTGTAATTTATCATTTCAAACGAATAAAGCCCCTTAACCTTTAAGTTACATTTTCAGTAGCGTCATTTAGATGTTCACAGAAGACAGAATTTAGAAGCTGTTTAAGTCTAACAAGGTGAAAAGAGTGAAGAAATGATATCTGCCCAGTTTCCCACCATTGAAGGCTAACTGTTTGTGCCTCTATATACCTAACTGTGTACGTGACAACACCAGTGAATCAGAGGGCACAGTCTGCCTGTCTCACCAAATGCATAAAAACGTTTAAGCACTTGTAAGATTAATCTCAAAAGTCTCTTTCTGTCTGTCATAGTTGGTCTAGACTTTTAGCAAGAAGTACTGAAGGATGCATCTAGTTCTCAGGGCTCAATTTACTATTCCCGGGAAGACATTGTTGGGGGCACGTTTCTTCTGGTTTCACTAGTTAGTGGTGAATGCTTCTGGTCCCTTTTAGCGTAAACGCATTAATTCTGATGAGATCCCCTACTCTATTACAGGTCAGAATTTTTTTTAGCTCTGTTTTAATTTTGATAAAATAAAGGCAAGATTACTCTTTATTTGACTCTGAAAACAAATAAATGAGAATATTACTCTAGGCAATAGACAGAATGTTTGAATAAGAGTACAAGATGGTCTCATGTTTTTTTTTTTTTCTTTTTTTTTTAAGAGAAAAGACCCAGTATTTGATTTGAAAATTCTAAATGGAAAGATTAAACAATTTGACTATGACTAGAGGCAGTCATTGTTAGAAAGACTGTGCCATTTGAACGTGCTGGCACTGACGATGGGCTCATGAGAGGAAGTTTTCTTTTCTTCATCTGTGCTGCTGAACGTCCTCTCTCGGCCTGAATGTAAAGAAATCAAACTAACTCTGTCTTTGACTATGGCATGAACCCGAGAGACATTTCCTTCCCTGTGATGTGCCAGTCCGAATTCCTATGTTTATCACTTGATTACTTATGACTCAGTGGAGACAACTGAACTAATTGGAAGATTGTGATGTCCTCGATTGAAGTAGAGAAATTGTGTGAGAGTGGCCAGAAAAAATAAAGTTCAATTTAAAATCTCTACAAAGAGAGAAAAGTCACGGTCAAATGTGTGCCTTAGTATATTGTCCCTCTTAAGGTTACACTTTGATCCTCTTCACCCATCTGCCACCTGCAGTGGGCAAGGGAGCTGACCCTCCCCCTTACCAGCAACTGAAAGACCTGGATAAATCCAGATCCCCCTAGCAGGAAAATAGAGCTAAAAATCTAGCGGGAAGAGAAGAATCAGAAATCTAGGATTAGCCAGTTCCAGGGTTTCAGGAACTAGCTGAAGATAAAGGTAGATTGTAATCTTGAGAGTAATCTTGAGAGACAAAGAGATTCCCCCTAGTAATTATCACCCCCTAGTAATTATCACTAGAACAGGAACTAGCTGATTAATGATCTTGAGAGGCAGGGAGTTGCCCCTTTGTAATCATCACAGGACAACCTCCCTGCCCCCCTTTACGGATTACTGGACTGTGTGATTTCTTCCTATAAAAACTACTTCTCCCGGTCACTCGAGGTCGAACTCTTCCCCTGCGTGGGTTATGAGTCTCGGCCCCAGTGCACTGGTTCCCGTCTTGTCTTGTCGTCCTGTCATTAAACCTCGTGTGATTGCAGCAAGGACGGTCTCTCGTGAATTACTGGGGGGGGGGGGGGGGTCGCGTCATCCCGAGGCTCGAGTGAGAGTCTCCCTGAATCGGGGGTCTTTCACAACAACACTCCAGAAGGTGGACGTTGAAACTCGCCTGGGCAGCACAGTAGTAGTGACCTTTTTGGGCAAGTGTGGGTGAGCCAGCCCCTGTGTTGTGAGCATGGGAGAGCTGTCCCTCCACTACATCTGTCATGTGGCTGCATGGGCAGGGCAGACTCCCCTCCCGCCTGCCCATCATCATCTGGGGAAGCTGTAAGAGCTGGCCCTGAGGTGGTAAGAGTGGGAGAACTGGCCCTGCTGGGCAGCACATTAGAACTGGCCCTGAAGGTGTAGGTGTGGAAGAACCAGGGGGAGAATGTGAAAGCCAGAGACCGGGCCCCAGCCCTTGCTCATCTCTGCAAGGGATGAACTAGCCGAGATAGTGCTGGAGAGCTCACCCTGGTGGCTAAGGCATGGGAGAGCTGGCGGGCTAATTACCCCTGTACAGAAAAAGGCCCAGATCCTGGATTATGTGTTGGGCAGTCACACCATCTGTGTTCTGCTGGAGCCAGAGGAGGTGGATATGGGGGCAGGGGCTATTCTACAGTCCTGCGGATCCAGGACACAGGGCAGCACCGAGATGCCCACGAAGAGTCCCAGTGAGATCCCAGAGTTGATGTAGCAGAGACCAGGGGCCGCCAACCAGACCAATGTTTCTTTGCAATGACTGCCTTCATGTAAAAATGTGTGGATAAAGGGGTTTACTGCGTGACTCGCCGTGTCACACTGCAGCTTCCAAGATGTGATTTTCTATTCCTTTTTTCTCTTAAGTTTTATTTTCTTTTATTGGGGAGGGAGGAGGTGGGTGAGATGGGGAGGCTAAATGTGAAAGATACAAAGAGTTAATCAAAAGAAAGTGAAAGAAAGAAGTTCCAATTTGAGGGCTAAATTCTGCTTCAAATTCAGAGTACCATGCATTTAACTACATGGTTAAAAATCCTCTGACTGAAACCTTAACTCTCCCACGCCCCCATGTGGCTATACTTGGGAGTTGGTTACTTAAAGATGTAATTAATGTTCAATACAGCCACCAAGTAGGCTCTTCATCCCACAGGACCACTGTCCTCACGTCTCCCTGATTGTGTGCCTAGGAGAACCCTGACGGGGCATAGCGGAGAGCCAGCTTTATGTAAGCTGCAAAGGGAACAGTCACCAGAAACCCACTGGTCAGCGTCTCTTCTTAGACCTAGGCATCCAGAGGGGCAATCACTTTCTCTTGCAGATGTCACCTCGCCTGGAGTACTTTGATACAGGAATGGATTAGCGCATGCTACGTGGCTCTCCATTCCGCCGAGGCAGATCACAAGAAGAACAAGCACCTCCCTGATATTTCTGCTTGTCCCAGACCACAGGTTTTCTCACAGGGAGGGGCTGGTTACTCACACTCTTTTCGAGTGTGCCTGGTGTGTTGGTTATACATGAGCAGCCTAGGTATGTTGCCGATACCTATGCGGGTGGGGCGCTAGCTGTTTTGCCTTCTAAAACTGTTCTTCCCATATGGTCTCATCTGAGGTTTAATGTCCCTATGTTTACTGGATAATTTAGAGATAAGAAAGAAATGAGTCGATTTTTTTAAAAAAGGTGACTGATCTGCATTCAAATGTCATTCAAAAATTTTATTATTTTAAACTGAAATGAAAACTTGACTCTTTCCATCATAAATAAAGTCAATGTCTCATGTTTCATTCTTCCAATTCATCAACCGATAGAAGGCTGGGTAAGGCTAAAATGAGCACATTTTAACACATGTATAATCACGGGAAGAAATAAAAGCTAATGTAACTTGAGTATCTGAAGAAAGAGAAGATAAAAGAAAATGAAACAAGTTTTGTGTTGTTTATAAAACATATTCCTATTTTACATATTCTCATTTTATCCCCAACTTTGGTGATTGGGTCAAAGGCCTCATCAAGATCCGCTCCTGGCTTCGTCTCCTCTTAAGCGGTTATATGAGATATTCTACGATACGTGATAATTAATAACAGCATCAACCATATTCTCAGAGGTCATACTACTTGAATAATACAAAACATTGTTTTTGGCATTCATTGTGGGTGTTTTTCTTTTCAGTAGAGTAGTCTTCAACATCTCTATTCACTTTGAGGTGTTTCGATTCTGTTCATTAAATTAGTTTTATAGCTCAGAAACAAAAGCAGGAACAATTTCTTTAGTGCTGTGATTCCATCTAACGGGCTCCAAGGATGGTTGTACAATGCAAAATCATGAGCCTTGAAGTTGTATATACACCAACAGCAGAAATGGACTCAGCAAGGTAAATGTACATACATCTGTGCATATACATATGTATTTATTTGTAATCATCAAAGAAAACAAACTATCAACTTGAGCGTTGTGGGGAGACATGGGAAGTGTTCAAGGGAGTACAGCTGAGAGGGACCCGAGGAAGGATTGGGAGCGTAGAAAGGGATAAAATTCTATTTTAATTAAAAATTTTAACATATGGGGATTGAATGTTGGGTTAAGGGGAGATAGGGGTAGATCTGAGGAGATTTGGGGGGAAGGTGTAGATATATTTAAATATAGTACATTAAATTTTAAAAATACTTTAATTAGAAGTGCAATAGAAGATGAACTTACTATGTTTTTTTAACTTTTGCCATATGTTTAATGAAAATGCTTTTTACAGTAATACCAATGTGAGTAAAAAGAAAATGCAGGAGCAAAATTTGAATCTAGACAATATTCTTAAGAAAGATAAACAATTATCTTTTAAGACATTCTTTTTAACTTATCATCTGAAGAAAGACACTTACTGAAAAAGGAAAGATAACCACAGGGCATATCTTATAGAAAATAGCCTAAAGCACAACTGTGGAATAGGTAGGAGAATGGAGACTTATGCAGAAACAGTGACGGTTATAAATCATTTTAATCAAGGCAGGAGTGTGACAAATGGTGTGTGTGTGTGTTTGCGCGCGCGCGTGTGTGTGCATGTGTGTGCATGTGTGTGTGAGCATGTGCGTGTGTGCATGTTTGTGTGCGTCGGTGCTCTGCCTTGCTTTACTAGCCTTTTTGGAAGTACATAGGACTTACATGGAACCCACTATCTGCTAGGCAAGTGAGATACTCCTATGTTTTATGCTCCCAAAAATAAATGTAGATAACTTTTATTTAGGGGACAATCTACTGATAATGGGAGATAAATGGAAGAGACTGTTTTCAAATTCAGTATTTTCAAATATTGGTAAAACCTCACATGCATTTGTTTGTCTTTATCTGAACTTGCAGCTACTAAAAAAGTAAAATTATAAAAATTAATTTTATTATTTTCTTTAAGAGATGCTATAACAAAACCATGTTATGATAAAAATGAACAAAATTTTGTCTCGATTTTTGTACTTGTTTTTTGTTTTGTTTTGTATACAGTATTAGGGATTGGACAAAGTACCTTGGGGCTGCAAGCAAGCTGCCACTAAGCTCAGTTACATTTCACGACTTTTGTTTGTTTTCTGATCTCATTTTTTTCAGCAATGTAAGCAGTAATGTTGTTCAAATTATGATCAGAATTTATACAAAAATACTTTTGAAGTTAAAATTGGGAAATCTGGAGTGCTGGGACCTGCCTAATAGAAATACCTACTTGTAGCAGTACTCCAATATCTCTATAATATTTCCGTTCCTTACCTCTGCAACAGATTGGAAAAGGATACCAAGATAAAACTATATGTGGATTTTCATTTTGGGTTTTCTTTATGAATGTAAGAATGTTTCTTTCAGTCAGAAATATAAGGCCATTTTCCCCTGAGATTTCATTAAAGACATGGCATTAGGGAGTGTAAGGCTATGTGTGGTCCTGCTACATAATCTACTTCCAGCCATCAGAAATGAATGAAAATAAATGATGCTCGGATCAGCCACAGAGTCGTTCAGAGTTTGGGTGATTGGTCGTTGAGTGCAAATGTTTATTGTTAAGCCATGTCAAGCTAGGAGGATTAAATGATTCTTTGTGGGCTGTGCTACTGCAATGCCAAAAACAGTCAAGATGCAGAAACTGTTGAGGAGGTTAAGCAAGTGTAGGTAAAATAGGTGACCTGGGATCCAGAATAGTCATGTTTTCTTCATATTAAGAATATGCTAAAAGTTGACTACTAGATTAATTGTGGGCATACAGCACACTCCTGATTTGTAGCTTGAATATGAGGAGGGATCATTTGAAATGCATACGGAATTCCTTTCTGCAGAGTGATTTTAGTATCATAGGAATCACTAGTGCCAAACTGTATGCATCCCTTCAAATAGTCCCAATGTCCAGTTTACATTGGAAAGGACAGATACATTTTGGTCTCTCTGTCCTAAGACTTCACGAAAACATGTTCATAGACAATTAAGTAACATGTTTGGAACATCAAGTAGTTTTCATACCCTAGTGGGGAGCTGAGAGTGGTTGAAAATTGATATGGGATGCCCTTTTGTTTGTTGTGAATATTTTTACTGTCATTGGTTAATAAAGAGGCTGATTGGGTCAATAGTCAGGCAAAATAGAGCCAAGCAGGAAATCCAAGGAAAGATACAGGCAAAAAGAAGGCAGAGTCAGGGAGATGCCAGCAGCCCCCAGGTAAGCAAGATGTGAGGTAAAAGCCCACGAGCCTCACGGTAAAATATCGAATAATAGAGATGGAGCAATTTAAGTTGTAAGACGTGGTTGATAATCAGCGTGAGTAAATAGGCCAAATAATTTGAAATGAATATCAAGCCTCAGAGTGGTTATTTGGAAACTGGCAGGCAGGCGAGAAACCCCCAGTGGTAGGTAAATGAAATGAACGAGGCCGCACAGCTTATAGTCTCAGGCAGAGACAGAGAGGCAGTGTGAGCAGATCTGGAAAAGGCCTAAGGCAACTCAGAAGAAAATAAGCATGAAAATCATCCTAGTTTGTGTATCTGCCCTTTGACGTTTTAGGACTTTCTGAAATGGTCCATAGAGAGTCTTGGCTCTTGGCATTCATATCTATCTGTAATGCCATTTTCAGTAACGGGGCAGGCAAACAGCAGTATGAAGCAGTGTTACATCTTCCAGTAGGTTCAAACATTTCTCTGCACTTTTCCCCCTCCCCAAATTCTGGCTTATTGCCCCAAAAGAAGCAAGCTGCTAGCTGGGGTGGGGGAAATCTCTGTGCTCACAACTGAGATACAAGACCTGGTAATAATCACTGAATGTACTTGAGAATAGAATATATGGAGACACATATGCACACATACATATACACATATGCACACATACATATACATGCACACACACACACACACACACACACACACCTTCACATACACTGATACATTTAACTGAATCTTCTAGCCCATCTCTCACTTCCTCGAAGGTCTTGAGTCAAAGCCTCTTTACTAAGCCTGATCCATGATTTTAAGACACAAAAACAGCAAAGTAAGTGTTTGCTATTTTAAGCCATTGAAATTGGAGATAATTTATTACACATAAACAAGACTAATGTAATCATGTAGAATGCAGGACAGTTGGCTATCCCACAGTTCCAATGCAAAAACAAATAAAAATTAAAATTAACATGGCATTTCTTTTATTTTATTATTTTTTTAAATATTTATTTTTTTTTTACTTATTATGTGTACAATATTCTGTCTGCAGACCAGAAGAGGGCACCAGACCTCATTACAGATGGTTGTGAGCCACCAGGTGGTTGCCAGGAATTGAACTCAGGACCTTTGGAAGATCAGGCAATGCTCTTAACCGCTGAGCCATCTCTCCAGTCCATGACATTTCTTTTAAAGTGAATGAAATTTTCTAAAGAAAGATGTGTTCTCCTGTCTTGGAGGTGGGTGTCGGCCCTGTTAATTACCCCCAAAGCAAAGTTTCTCACTGGAAGATCAGGCAATGCTCTTAACCGCTGAGCCATCTCTCCAGTCCATGACATTTCTTTTAAAGTGAATGAAATTTTCTAAAGAAAGATGTGTTCTCCTGTCTTGGAGGTGGGTGTCGGCCCTGTTAATTACCCCCAAAGCAAAGTTTCTCACTGCTTGTTTTGCCCATTCTGCTTGGGTCTCCTCTTGTGCTATGGAGAAAATTATTCACAACTGTGTTTAAGAACCAAGAGCCAAAACAGAGAATGTAGGATTGTATGGAAGGTGTGACTGAGAAGCTAACAAAGGGGAGTACAGCAATACAAGAGAGGAGAGAGAGAGAGAGAGAGAGAGAGAGAGAGAGAGAGAGAGAGAGAGAGAGAGACTGTCCAGGAACTCTGGAAGTTCACTCTGGAAGATAAATATGACGCAAACACAAAATAGAACAAAATGGCCTGATTTTGAGAAAGTCACCTGAAGAAAACACATTTGATGTTGGTTCTTATAAATTCTAAAATCTCTGAGTTTTCTAAGCAACATGTTATTGAATCACATGGAAATAAACCCTTAACAAAGACTGAGACTAGTCTTGGAACTCATTTCAGAGTAACAATGCACCAATATTCATTTTCTTATGTCCACTTTGGATTCCTCATTGAGAAGATAGCAACAGTCTGGTTGCAGTTGCCCTAGCAGACAATAAGGCTAACACCGATGGAATCACAACTAGATGCTGTGGTGTGTGAAAACAGAGAAACTGCAGCAACGGAGGAAAAGCAGCAGCTTCTTACTAGTGTACAGACCCAGTGGAGGAAAAGTTAGTGAGACAGGAAGCACATATGGGCACACATTGTTTAGTGACCCTTACTCAAGATTCAACATAGACATACATACAAAATAAATATGAGCATGTTTATATTCTAGAAGACAGGAACCAGAGAAAGGAGGGGAAAACCTGTCTCAGGATTAAGTTTGCGTCCTCAGGATCTCATCAGTGTTGTACAAAAGGAATAAATGAATAGTGGGACCAACATGTATTGTTTAAAGATGCAAACCTAACTAACAAGTGGAATTACTAAAAGACATCCTCCCTAAGGAATCAGACTGGGGTGTGGCAGAAACAGATGGAGGGTTGTTGCTTATCATAACCATCTGCTAAACATAATGATTTTCTTTCATGTCCTTCCTCGTATTACCTCAATGGAGATTATTTCCAATTATTCCTGTTTGCTTTGTCTACATGTAACAAAGAAGAAAAAGTGAATTGTGCCGGATTCTTGCAGGTTATCTCAGGAGCAAAGAACATTGCTTAACTAATCCTGCTCTTAACCATTTGAGCTGTTATCCTTTGAAATATATTGTGTTCTTAAGTAACTCACACAAGAAGAGTAAATTTCTTTGGCATTTCATAGGCTTTGTCTAGATTTGTCATTAAGGAAGAATTAATTCCACTCCCTAGGCTTCATTATATCTTTGTGTCCAATTAGTGTGATGCTAGCATGTCTCTCTGATCTTCTCTTCCTTCCTTCTCTAATTCTTTGTACTCTGTTCCCATCTTAACTTGCCAATGGGAATATCATAGCATTTACATGCTTTAAAGTCTCACTGGGCAGAATGTTACAGTTTTCCAACAATTCTAGCTGTTTTCAGCAACAGCCAACATAACCTTATGCATGTATACACAACTTTCCTGGAACCCTGAAGTCTACAGTATATATCAAATCACAGGCCTCTTGTCTCTTTTATAGATTTTTCCCCTTATTAATTCAATGATCTAAAGCTTGGCAAAAGGTATCTAAATATTTGGAACAACCATTCAATTATGTGAATTCCAAAATTGAATGGGCCAACTACTGTCCACGGTTTGAAATGTCACAATCTAAGTTATAATACAGCCAGCAAAGAGAAAAGCTAAAGTCGCACATAGCATCAAAGTATATCACTCTAGAGAATTAAAACCATATCATCAAAAGGTAATCTGATGTTTATTCTTACATCATATCAGTTATTCTAATTCTGAATAAGACCATTACCATTCTGCTTTCCCCACCTTAGGTGATATGCAAAGACTCAAACTGATGATTGAGCCCTCAGAACCAGTGTTTTATCTCTGCGTGTTTTCGTTAACTATAGGCAGATTAATGGTTATTTGCTTCCTTCTTATTTTAGGAAAAACATCTCTTGGATCTTCCTTCTGATTCCATGTGGAGAATGTTCATACTATATAACTGAAATGGGGATTTTGACTCCTATGGATCACTGCTAATATATTTTCTTAAACTAGTGTGGATATAATATCAAAACCTAACAGCTCTATTTTCAAATTTCTTTTATATTTGAAGTAAATTAATTCACTTACCCCCTCATTTATATGTCACTATATATATGCACATATATGTATTTATATATCACCATATATATGCTCATATATGCACTCATAGTCTTTATATTGTGCAAATATTAATAAGACTGAGAAAATTTAGAATGAAACAATTTATAATTTATGTCTCAGTGATTGATAGAGTATGAACTCTATGTTTTCATTAATTTGTTCTTATAAAACCCACTTTCTCACAGTCTATCTGGCGCTGAGCAGTGCTTCAGGTAATCAACAAAGATTAGCAAGGCAAAGAAAGGTTTTAACTTCAAATACATGTCATAAAAGAAACAAAAGGTTAAAGTTCTGATGGAAATAATTATCTACATGCTTATGTGAATGCTTGCTCATAGAGCTTCCTCACACTTTATGAACAGAGAAAGCAGTTACAGCGTTGGCATCTGTAAGGCTTAATGACTCATCTATGGACATGAAGAAAGATTTAGGATGACACAGACAATTGTAGCATAGGAAGAAAAGCGTGAAGCGGAGAATCACTAGCTATGAAAGTGGGTAATTGAGTTTTGTGTTATTGTTATCTTGCTGTATGCATACTTTATTATGGGTCGAAAACCAAAGGC
The DNA here is from genome assembly GCF_982192425.1 of Myodes glareolus. Taxonomy (NCBI): domain Eukaryota; kingdom Metazoa; phylum Chordata; class Mammalia; order Rodentia; family Cricetidae; genus Myodes; species Myodes glareolus. The sequence goes on along the minus strand of NC_142031.1, from coordinate 79,951,006 downwards.
AAATTTCGGATAGGGGACTTTGAGAATAGTTTTTGTCTGAATGTTTTGTCAGAAGCAAGCTCCCACATAACTCAGGTGCATATCTATCCCATGTAACTTAGGTGCATGGCTACCATATATGATTTAGATGCATGGCTACCCCATATAACTTAGATGTATGGCAAATGGATATATTTAACTGAGCCACCTAAACACGCCATGACTAGCTGCAGTGACGAAACTGATTACTCATAGAAACTACAGTGAGCATTCTTAGCCTAGACAACTGAAAATCCTCAGTTTATAATGAGAAAATAGGTCACATTTGTCCTTGACTACTATGTCTTCTGTCCTTTTCCAGGTGCCACGTTGACTCACTCTAAAGTTATCAATAAATTGATAATTAATGCCATGTTTGGAAAAGTCATTCATGAAATGTTGCTCAGGATTTGAGACAATATGTTTTGCTTGTTTGTTTTTGAGACAAAGTCTCATGTAGCTCAGGCTAGCTTCCATTTCACTAAGTAGCTGAGACTGACCTTGGGTTTCTGATGCTTTTGTGGGATGGGAAATTCTTCTGTATATGTATTGCTTCTATTGGTTAATGAATAAAACTTTGCAGAAGACAATAAGGTGAGAAATCCAAGTAAATAGGGTAGAAAAGAAAGCAGAGTCAGGGAGAAGCCATGGAGCTGCCACAGGAGAAAGCGCTGGATGGAACCTTGCCAGTGGGTCACAACCTCGTCGTGATACACAGATTATTAGAAATGGGCTAATTTAAGATATAAGAGCTATCTAGCAATACGCTTAAGCTATTGACAAAACAGTATTGCCAGTAACATAGTTTCTGTGTGATTATGTCGTGTTTGGGGGAACCAGAAATGAACGAACAGCCTCAGACTACACCCTTGTGAATCATTCCCCTACCCCTTGACTATTAGTGAATCCATACACAAATTAAAAAATTCTCAGCATCAGCAAAGGCTAATATAGAGAAAGATACTGAGTAGAGAAAATTTGAGTGCCTACTATGTGCCAATGACATGCCTAGGGCTTTGGTTTTGGCAAGTTTATTTGATACTCTTATACTCCCCTAGTATGTCATGATAACTTTGAATCATCATTATTCTAGGCTCACAGTATTATACATAAGTATTCAACAATAATGAGCCCACATCTAACAGTCGGAAAGGCACTGCACATGTTGTGTGTAGACAGGAAGATTATTTAGGTCAGTGTATGGGTCTCTCGGGGATTGTGTATGTTCTGCTACATCAGAAAACTTTAAAAATGGATGGAAAGGGGGCTGCAGTACCACCACTATTGCATGTATTGACTGAATGACGACATCTATTATAGAAGACATTTTTGTACAAATATAACATAGATTTTAAACATACTGAGGATAGAAGGTGGGTAATTACAGTCAAGATAGAGTCTAGCACCTTGCCAACACTCTGGTGAAGTGCAATAATGGAAGTGCATTTCCCAATATGCTTGCTATTACAAAGGGACTAAAATATCTTCCTGTGTTAAATTTGTCTCTGAGCTTCAATTGTATTAGTGATTCTGTTAATAGACTCCAAATCTGTGATACTCTAAAGCATTGCTACTGTCGATGCAGAGAATTCTCTAATGTATGGACTCACTGAGAGTCAAGAAAATGGTCCTTCTTAGAGGATTATGACAGGATCCATCTCCTCCTCAAAAATAGTATTTTTATACCTAGTAAAGGTGTGGCTCAGTAATTAACTATTTTAAGTAAAAATACCATAGATTCATATGCTCATTTTAGGATGAAAAAACATATACACACAGACATTGGTATTTTTCTTTCCCCTTTCCTCTTCCTTTCAAAGAGAGATAGAGTTATGAAGAAAGAAAGAAAGAGACAGAGATACAGAGATACAGAAAGATGAACAGAGATACAGAGAGATGGAGATACAGAGACAGAAAGACAGAGAAAAATTATACAACCCAAGCCATCCTCAAACTTGCAACCCAGCTTAGCTTTCTTTTTGTTTGGATAACTGGTATGTGTTCCACAACTGGTTGCTGTTTGGTTTCTTAAATTATCCTTCTAACTACACACAATGTAAAACATATTGCTAAATATCAGGTCTACCTACCAGTTTCGAATTGTATATAAATAGAGGGGAGATGAAGTAGAGTGAAATTTGTTTGGTTGATACCTAATAAAATCAGGTGAATGACATAATCCTTTTATTGATATCACAGCCTTAGAAATTTGTGTGTGTGTGTGTATCTGTATATATATACATGTATGTGTGTATATGTGTGTGCTTGTGTAATGCTTAGAAAAGTTTTAAGTGATATCAAAAAATAAGAAAATCAAATAAACTTGTACGAGACAAAACATGTCAGAAATGATCACAGAAATTTATAACCTGACATTAATCAAATAAGGCTTAATTGCTTTATACATCATAAATGATAAGCACATATTCTCACACATTTAACATTTCATGATAATTATATATTGGAAAGGAATAAATCAACATGTTTGCTGTAAGAATACCAATGTATTCAAAGATAAGGAGCTTACAAAATATTAGTACAAATTATTTATAGTGGTGATGAGATGAAAATATTAATAAATAAATATATTCTTTCACTTAGATATGGGCTTATTGTTTAATCAAAGAATTTTTTGTCCTATAACATAATAAGTGTCTTAAAGAAGGCACCAACTCCCCAATCCTCTTTTGCTGAAACTATTGCCATATCTTAATTTCATTTTATGTCTCAATGCTGATTAATGCAACAGTAAAAGAAATTATACCAAGAGCTATATATTCAATCTCATTCACTCAGAGTTGAATGACTGTCTTACCGGAACATTGCCATGAATCTTTTTAGCTCCCTAATCAACACATGCTACTGAGGCAGATCCTGTACCCATACATTTAAAATCCAGTCCTATACTGGGCATTTGCTTTGGCTGTTAATAACTAGGAACCAGTTACCAGGCACTTACAGAATGCTTGATCCTTACTAACTTGTGGCTGGCAAGTAGAGGGGAAGGGTTAAGAAGAGTGTAAGGTATCAGTAGTCAGTGTTGAAGTCTCCCTAACCCCCATACACACTGATTGTCATGACAACACTCTGTGTGGTCGTTTGAATAAGAATGACTCCCCATAGGTGCATGTATTTGAATGCTTGGTCTATAATTAGTAGAACTGTTTAGAAAGGATTAGGAGGTGTAATGTTGGTGAAGTTGTGGCCTTGTTGGAAAATGTGTATCACTCGAGGGTGGACCATGAGATTTCAAAAGTCTACACCAGCCCCAGGCTCATTTTCTGTCTCTCTCTCTTTGTCTACTGTCTGTGTATGAGGTGTAGGTTCTCACCCACTGTTCTATGGCCATGCCTGCCTGCCTGCTTGATATTCTTCCCACCATGATGGTCATGGACTCACCCCCCAAAACTATAAGCAAGCCCCCAATTAAAATGCTTTATTTTATAAGTTGCTTTGGTCATGGTGTCTTTTCACAGCAGAAGAGTAGTAACTAAGTCAGTTTGCATAATTTTCAACTCTTTCCTATGCCCCATCTCTCATCCTCACATTCCTCTGGGAAAAAGCCACTTTAATCCAAAGTGAATTTAGCTTTGCACATGCCACACGTTTAATGCTTTGATTCAGACACAAAATTCAGTTAATTTCAAAAATAAGGAAACTAACTGTCAAGGTTACAAGATACTTTGATTTCTTGTTTTTACTGAGGAAAACTGTACAAACGTAATTGTCATGGAGTAGCAATTACATGTGTAATTATTTTATATTTTCGGGTGAGTAACATGAAAATTTCATTTATTGGCAGTACAAATTCTCATGTAACTGCTGTTCGATATGGTTCTTATCCTATGTTGAGTCACGTAATCCGCATAACAAGGCTATGCAGTTATCATGTCAATTGTGTATGCAGGAAGTGAGAATGCTGTGAGGTTAAGGAACATGGTGTGTTTGGAATAAGGAAAGCTCAAGTTTAACATGGCAGACTGGAATCCTTGCCTTGAGTCATGGGGCTTCATCATCTGATCCTTTTCAGTGTCCAGCAAGAGCCGTATTTTCCTTATTTTTAAAATTTTATTACTGAGAATTTCCTACATGCACACAATGTATTTTGATCTTATCTGTCCCCTCCTCCCCACTCTAATTTTTCCTAGCACTCACCCAACACATTTCCCTCCCAAATTCATGTCTGTATCTCTCAAACCCACTGTAATGGATATAAGGTCATTCACTGGAATAGGAACCCTATCAGGGGCCGTAATCACTCTCCCTCTCCCAAACGCCATCAAATTCCAATGGATCTAAAGTTACAGGCGGGACTTTGTGAGCCCTTCCTACAACTACAGCATGAATTGTATTTATAAGTGACGCCTGAATACCTACAAAGGGGAGTAATATATGTCAAGGCTCCAAGAGTTTTTCTTGGCATGGTCTTAGACAAAATGCTCACATTTCTAAGAATTCCATTTCCAAATCTATGACCCAGGCATGTTCTGCAGAGACTGTGGATCTGCGCAAAACATGCCTGTAGAAACTATATAACTGTGCAAACATAAAAGTAAGATTGATGTTGAAAATGGCCAAAAAATATCTAAATTCACCTTTCTGAAACTGATCCACACAATTGAAGAACTACAGACTTTCAGAGATGGAGTCTTAGGAAAAGGTTAGCTGTGTTCCATGTTTTGAAGGAAACTTTAAAAAAGCTCAGAGCCCAAGGGGAAATTTAGTACTTCAAGGATACTGAGTATCATTTTTTTTTTGCCTTTGTAGCATAGTAATTAGAAAATGACATTTATCTTCTATGGCCATATAAATATTTGTAGATGATTTCACTGATTTTAAATGTGCTCATGTCAGATAAAAAAGAAATACAATTAATGAAATAGGACCATGTTGAAAATTTGATACTGTTCAGAATGACTGATATGGCTCATTTCACATTTGTTTTAGGAAAAAAAAATTACAAATATTGAATGATAGAAATGCTAGTAGATTCATTGAATTAGTCATTCAAATCAATTCATCAAATACTAAGTAAGTAAAAGAGACAATAATTTGTAGCCTTGTGTCATGGAATGTTAATTCACAAAACCTATCCATATAGACTGCAGAGAAAGTCTTCTCAATCTGGAGGGCACTGTGCACAATGAGTGCCGTAGGACCTCGACAAAAGGCAGAAATGAATCATTTAGGATGTAAACAATAAGTAGGCTGTACATAATGTCAGGAATCTGCCCTTTATATGCTTCGATGGGTTAATGTGGGAAATGAGGTAATTACATTTGCATTTTCAAGACAGTAATTTGCTATGTGGGTAAAAATCTACAATAATCACGACTAAATATTAAAGGAGGCAAGGCTGGTTGTTTATTCATTAGACTAAGTACTTTAAATACTATCAAAATTTCATCAGGTGTTATGTTTATGAATTGTATATGTTTGTCTTAAACAAATGTTTTAAAAAGCAATAAAACAAACTCTGTGGTGGAGTGATTCCTTGGCATGTGTTGTTTTATCCCTAGTACTTTCCTCTCAAATAAATAACTAGATGACAGATGATAATTGATAGATAGATAGATGATAGATAGATAGATAGATAGATAGATGATAGATAAATTACAAAGTTCTAATTTCCCTTAAAATACTCAGAAAAAAAAGACAGACAGTCCTGAGCTATATAGTTTCCATTTGCCTTCATGTAAGAATGTAAAACCACACCTGTTTAACTTCTGTCTCATACTCAGACTCACATATGCCCTAGGGTGGGGCTACACATCTGACTTAATTAAGATACTTAGAAGACAGAAGACACAGGCTATTAGCAGATGGAGCATATCTGCTCCTTTGTTACTTCCCCTGGCTTCTATGAACCCAACAGAGCAATTTACCACCATTGGAACAATCTAGAGAAGGTGCAAAGCTCTGTATCTCAGGGTATGTCTTAACAATAACATGCAAGTTCTCTTTGATAACAGATATTTTTATCAACAGTGGCTTAAAACTCATTTATTCAAAAACTCCCTTTTTTTGGCTTCTACAACCATAGGCATTCACATAGGACCAAGCAACTTTTTCCTATGATATCTGACATTCCACACGTAGTATGAATTTGTTTGTTTATTGGCCTGCTGTTCATCTTCCTCAACTACAATGTGAGTTTTATGCAGGAAAGTCTAATTGTGCACAATGTTGCATTTCCAATGACTAGAACAGTATCTTGCCTGGAGGAACTTCTGCGCAGATGTGTTACGTTGGGTAAGAAAGCTTATGAATGAACTCACATACTGTCTAGGTCCAGCTTTACCAGACAATATTTCAAGACCAGGTTTGCAATTTTCAATAGAATATCTTTTCATCCATTCAAACATCCAGACTATGCACTATGCATTGTCATCTTAAAATAAAACCTTTTAAAATGTGCACCTTTGATATTTTAGCCTGTCAGCAAAAAGAGAGGAAAACACCTTCTAAGCAGCACCTAGTTACCACAATCAAAATGAATTATAATGAATTATACTCTTCTCAATAGACACCATTAATTTCAGAGAACATGGCTTTGTATATCCTTTAAAATCTCTAACTACGTGTGTTTCTTTCCAACATGCACTAAAACTTGCTGTAAAATTGTACGTTGATTTAAGGGAATTCAGCAGAATGATTGGGTCAGAAGAAAATAAAATTAATTATTCATGGTACAAGTAGTTTAAAAATGCAAAGTGAATATCAGGAACATGCACAATTATAAGTAACACTGTCATTTTTTTAATATTGAAGCCCTGGTAAGATTAATTAATAGTTCTAATAAAAATAAAAATTTGTTCTTGGGAGTTACAAAGTATATTTTGTTAACTATGTATTTTTCATGGAAATATGTGTACACTGCTTATAGTTTTCAAACAAATAGTATTCATTTTACATGAGTAGCTGCCAAGTTTCCAGGAAGCAATTGCAGTATCTAAAACATTAAACATTTATCCTTACTTGAACACTAATTGGGTTTCTTTTCAGAAAATCTTGAATTAGTGGGTTCAGTCTCAGTGACAGATGTGAAGTACACAGTCTCTGACAACCTATCACGAAGAATATCAGTAGTCCCTTTCCTTGAGTAGATGTATTGTGGGATAATGCTCTTGCACACGCTAAATTTCGTCACTCTTATAATAAAATGCTAATTGGCCAGTAGCCAGGCAGGAGGTATAGGTGAGCATCCAGACTAGGAGAATTTTTGGAAGAGAAAAAGCAGACATGCCGTCATCATCCAGAAGCAGAGGAGGCAAGGTGAGAATGCCTTACTGAGAAAAGCTACCAAGTCACACGGTAAAACATAGATAAGAACTGGGGTTAATTTAAGTTTTAAGAGGTCATTAGTAATAAGACTGAAAATAGGTCCAACAGTTTGTAACTAATATTAGCCTCTGTATGTTTATTTGGGATTGAATGACTGTGGGATCAGGCAGTATAGAAACTTCTGTTTACATAGATGTCCTAAGTTAGCCTGGAAAACACTCATCCAGGATCCCGAGAAAGGCTCCAAGACATTCTATCTATATGGAGTGAACCTGTCTCCATCTATAATATTTTCTGAATTGTTTGAAATAAACTCCTCCAGTAAACAAAAACAAAGCAACAAAACCCAAAATCTCTCAAAGCATTGTTGTTTATACTATCTCCAGATTTTTTAAAATAAAAAGAAGGAAAGGTCTTGGCTTCTAAAAGCCAAGACAAGATCTTACAACTAGCTTAAGCTATGCACATATTGGATGAAGTTCAATATTTACTCATATATGATTCTCTTGCAAAGGTTTTATGTGTGTAAGAAAAAAAGCACGTACAATACAGTTTTATATGCTGTAAAAATGTTCCTGAGAAACAAAAAGAGCCATTCTCACTAATTACATCGAGTAACAGGTAAACACTAGAACTCTTAGTGGCAACTGGGATGTGTACCTGCCCTATCAAAAAGAAAGGAGCATACCTATGCTTTGTTAAATAATGATGAGAGGAACTAATTAAGCACACCAAGACAGGAGCCAATTAAAATTGAAAACTGAGAAGAGCTCCAAAGTCTCGTAGTGACTCACTTATTACAGAGGCACAACAATACCAGTATGAGGGAAAGTCAAACAGTCAAATCACAGGACACTGTGGTTGCTTGTGTTGAAAGTAAAGCTCAGTCTGGGTTTGATATGTTTTTTTCTATTATACTATATTTTATGCAAGAAAAACAACGTTAAGGGTTTGAATTATTTATTCTATATATAGTATGTAAAATAATCTTGAAGAGAAGAAGAGAAAATACCATTGAATATTCCAGGAATATTCCAGTAATACCAAGTCATAATTCAGAGGAAAAAGTCATGATATTGATCTTAAAAGAAATAACACACTAGCAATGAATAATCTGATTAAAAATCAGAAAAAGATTAAGACTCTTGGGTGCTTTTCTTTTGATCACTTACACAACGATTAATGCAGAAGCTATTTAGAACTGGACACAGCACTTAACAGGCAAAAGTTTCACATGACAATCTCCAAAGCCAAATGGCACTCCATGTTTGGAGAATGAATTGTGATAATATTTTTCTTGTGAGAATAGGATTCCAGAAAGTTTGTAAGTCTTATAAAGTTATGTTGAGTTAAGCATTCCAGTAATACAAGATACACAGAAGTTATTCAACTCTTGTAAAAAGTTATCAAGATTGTCTTGTCCAATACTTTTTTTTAAAAGTCATTCCATTTTAGGTAGTCATTTCTACTATTTCATTATTCTAAATCATGTAAGGTTAAGAAACCAGTATGAAAACTGTTCATCACTCAGAATGAAAAACTTTTTCTTTTTATCTCTTAAAGTATATTTACTTATAAGTGGGAATAGATGGGCTTTCACAGAGAATATTCTGAACACTCCTCTATTCACTGACTCTGTGAAACCTGAAATGCATTTCTCACCCAGTCCCTGCCCTGCAGGATAGCTGAACAAACATCATATCATTTATTTGAAGTGATTCCAATTTAATTCTGGTGGACCAAAAATCTGTTTCCACGGTTCTAAAACATGCCACTACCTCTAGGTACATTGTCATTGTCACATAAGTGGCTCAGTGTTATCACTGAAGAAAATACAATTTGATTGAAAAAAAGTACAGTGTGGCTTTCTAAAAATGAAATGACCTCTTTGGTATACAAGTTAGTGGGGGACTTAATAAAAGCAAGCAGATGTGGTTACCGTGGACAAAGTTTAAGGACAGATATTTGATATAACCTTTTAAAAGTAGGCAAAGTTTTGGACTTGTGATTTGTATCACAAATTACTCATTAAAGAAGGTGTGGAACATATACACATTAGAGTTTTACTCAGCGGTAAAAAATAATGACATCTTGAATTTTGCATGCAAATGGATGGAAATAGAAAACGCTTTACTGAGTGAGGTAACCCAGACCCAAAAAGAGGAATATGGTATGTACTCACTCATAAGTGGATTCTAGCCATAGTTAAAGGTCTTTGAGTCTATAATTCGTGATCCTAGAGAAGCTAAATAAGAACGTGAACCTGAAGAAAATCATATAGTTATCCTCCTGGATATTAGAAGTAGACAAGATTGCCAGGCAACACTGGGTGCACGGGAGGTGGAGGGGTGGAAGTAAGGGGAGATGGTTAGGTAGAGGGGAGAGGGGGAGGATTGGGGATGGCTTGGGGGAATGGGAGAGGGGAGGGAGGAAGGATGGTTATGGGAGCAGGGAAGTTTATATCTCAACTAAGGGAGCCATTTTAGGGTTTGCAAGAGACTTGATTCTGGAGGGGTTCCCAGGCCCAAGGAGAGGTCCCCAGATTGTTCCCTGGGCAGCAGAGGAGAGGGTGCCTGAACTGGCCTTGGCCCATAACCATACCGATGAATATTTTGCATATCACCACAGAACCTTCATATGGTGAAGGATGGAGATAGAGACCGAGACACACATTGGAACACTGGATTTAACTCCCTAGGTCCAAATGAGAAGCAGAGGGAGGGAGAATGTGAGCAAGGAAGGCAGAACCAGAGGGAACCTTCATCCGATGATGGATAGAGATAGAGACGGAGACCCACATTGGAGCACTGGCCTGAGCCCCCAAGGTCCAAATGAAGAGCAGAAGGAAGGAGAACATGAAAAAGGAAGTCAGGACCGCGAAGGGTGCGTTCACCCACTGATACAAGGAAACTGATCAAATGAGAGCTCACCAAGGCCAGCTGGACTGGGACTGAACGAGCATGTGATCAAACCGGATTCTCTGAATGTGGCTGACATGGGGGCTGACTGAGAAGCCATTTACAATGGCACTGGGTCTTGTTTCGTCTGCATGGACTGGCTTTTTGGGATCCTGGTCTGTTTGGATGCTCACCTTCCTGGACCTGGAGGGAGGAGGGAGGAACTTGGATTTCCCACAGGGCAGGAAACCCTGACTACTCTTGGTAATGGTGAGGGAGGAGGAGAGGGAGTGGGGGGAGCGGGAGGGTATTGGGAGGAGGGGAGGAAGTGGAAATTCTTTAAATAAATAAATAAGGAAAAAAATTTTAAGATACTTGTATAATTTTTAGCAATCAAAAACTACAGATGTAATATACAGATCTATCTATGTATTTTTATCTACAGTCATCTCTCTATATATATCATCTATCAATAATGTTTTTGTATTTATAGGGCAATTAAAAATTTAATTCTAAGATGAAAATAGAAATGAATTATCCTATAATTAAAAATATTTTGCTTTCTTTCGTAGTGATTTTCCTTCCTTCATAGTGTATGTTCAGTTGTTACCTTAACTCATACACATGTGACTGAAAAGCATTTCAAAAATTATTTCAAAAAGTAAGATATTGGTTTCCATTGACTATCAGTAACAGCTGATATGTACAATATTAAAACAAATTATTTAATCGTTGTTATTGCTTGGTGAAAATTTTAAAGATTTAAAATATCTACTTTTAAATGAAGACAGTACTCTTAGACTTAACTCAGTATCTCTTCAAATGAACCAAGCAATCACTAATTGAATAGGTTCTTTACTTCTCTATATCACTACTGCCCTTGAGCTTGGAATAATTCTGAAAGATTTCTCATTGATAATTAATGAGGACTGAACTCTTTTCTCTTTGTATTAAATAAAGTGCAGCCAAACATCCTTGAATTTGTTTCTTAAAATTAAAGTTATTTGCATATTTAAATTTTGTTATAAAAAGAAGACATTATTTAAATTACATTAAAATGATTGTCATTGTTCATTTTTTGAAAACACATGAACGTTTTTCTAAGAATTTTGGCTGCTTAATTAGCAATGATACACGCTTAGTAATACAAATACTAAACCAACTCAAATTGTATTTACAGAAACATTTTCAGCCCCATATAACACACTTGCATACTCTCTTAGCTACTATTTTATGTAAAGGAAATACTTTACTAATAATACATTTATTTTTTCCTGTTTCAGATTTGCCTTGGCCAAATGGTTGTCATCCGTTGACCAACAACAGCTTCAAAGTGAAGTGAAAACTAAGGCTACCCAGCATCATGACCAAGCAAGAGTCTGTCTAAAATCACAAGTCTTTATCCAAAGAACTGAGTGCTATGCCATCAACAGTAGCATAAATCTAAACAAAGTACAGATAGCAACATGATACTCTTCAAAGTCAACATTCCTATTAAAATTAATGTCATGAGGGTAGTGACATCTGCCCAGAGAACAATCTGTCCTTGTAGATAGTTAGAAATAATACATAATAGAGCATGTCCTATGAGACAGCCCTCTTTGTTTGCCAGATTCAAATAATAAAATCCAAATGAGATAAAATGGCTTCTTATTATTTTAAAATATGCAATATAGCATGTACCCCATTTATGAAATTATATTTCAATATTTGGTCAATTTCCTTGTTTACCTGATTAAGTACTTATTTTACTCTTTCTTAATCATTCATACAATTCCATCTATTCAAAGTAAGAAATCAGCACACCTTTTTCCCCTCTGAAACAATCTTAATGACATGATATAGTACTAATACACACAGAACTTGTTTTCTAGTGTTCTCTTTCCAAATCTGATAATCTCATTCAAATGCCTGATTCAAAAGCTGCTTTTAAAATAATTGTTGTCATTAGTTTCTCATTTGAAATACAGTTTCCTGGATAAATAAAGATCATATATTTGAAAAATCATTACGTGATAATTATGGAAGACATTCATTATTAAGAGCAAAATGAAGCCACCAATCTTGAACCACAAAAGAACCCGCAAAATTCTTAAAGAATTAACAACTGAATTATGTGCAAAGCCTACATGTGTCAATAAGGTTCTCACATCATTCAATATCATTTCAACAGCATCAACAGCATTTAGTAAGTCTTTATCGCTGCTCTCTGATATAATATCAATGATGAAATCAGCACATTATTAGGCAATCAGTAAGAATTTTGCCATTGAATTTATAGCTTGCCAACTCTACCAATATCACACTTAATGATTGTTTTCAAAGGTTGCAGACACAGAATTTAGCAATAAGCTCGTTAGTGTTAATTCTGTTTAATTACATTATTAATTAATTACACACTATGCAAAATATCTTGACCCTCAGACAACTCAGTGAGCACTTTCCTCACAAATAGAAAACAAACCCATCATTCATCATGGAATCTATGCACCTAACTCCTTTTATTTTGAGGAAGGGCTAAGCTTAATTAAACAAAGCCTTTCAAATATGCCATTCATTTATTTGCTTGTTAACCTTAAAATTATAGTTTCTCCATAATTAGCAGATCCTCCCTCTACCAGTTTGTGCTAAACCAAGGCTATCAAATCAAAGTAGCAACTACCAAACCAATACAGAGCCTTTTTCTGTCTACAGACTTCTATGAAACAACATCCACCATAGCTCATATTCGTAGACGATGGATCACATACAACAGCTTCCAAGAAAGGTGAGCACACAAGATCAGAAATAGAATCCTGTTAGGAAAAGATACATGCTCAGAAAAGTCCTCTTTGATGAGGACAGATCCAGAAGGAAAGGGTGACATGCAGGAGCTCACCTGGCTGACAGGCTCTTTCGTGGGGGGCTTTCCTCTTCTTGCCGTGCTGGTAGCCAGGGTTGTGGTGGTCTCCATGATTGAGGTGGACATCTCTGACTGCATGGCAGTGGCTGTCGACTCAGTTGTCATAGAGGAAGGCACTTCACCAACCAGCCTCACATTCCCCACTATGGCGATGTTGGCATCATTCTCTGCTGCCATATTCAGAACTTTCAAGCCATTGTAGTAAAGCCCAGAGAGCTGGCCCTGGAAGGGCTGGCCCTGCTCTTTCCCGCCAATTATTATGGTGGCTTGGCTATTGAAGATTGTGAGCTGACGCCCTGTAAAAATAATATTACATACATGCAAAAATGTTGATTGTGAACTCTACATTCTACAAAGGATGATAAAACAGATCTTTCATGGGGGTGGATAATGAGAGCAATAAACTATAAGAGAGGCAATTGACTCATAATTCATTGCTTAGAAATGAGGTGTCCATGAAATGCATAATTACTGGCAAATACTTATAAATTTTCAACATATTATAAATGTTGTGCTTTTGCTAAAAAACCAATCAAACATATATTATAAATCAGATTTTAATCCCCTTTTCCTTTGCCTCAATAACTTGTTGTTGGTGTCTCAAATTCAAAATGTTAAATTTAAAAGTATGATATAGTTAACATTTCAAATATTTGTTATCCTAAAATCACCTCTGAAACTAATCTGTAGGAGCTAAAGTCTAATTTTAAATTTTATCATAAAAAATTCATAATCAACATAGTGCCCATACAACTCTATATGCTATTCTTTAGAAAAGTTTATTTTTTTGGAAGGCAATAATCCTTTGTTATTTCAATTAGTCTATTTTCCGGCAATCACACTGAAAGGAAATGAATAGTTTACATTGAGTAGTTTGTCCGAGTCAAAAAAAGTTTCAAAAATATTTTTCTGATTGGCTTTCAGCAAGTCTATCAAAACAAAACAAAACAAAATGAAAAAAAAAAACAAGAACAAAACCAAAAACAATAGCTTCAGATGTAAAAAGTGGTTTCAGGAATGATACACAAATCGATGGAGAAATTATGGCACATTTCCATCAACAATCCTAGCAATAGTACCATGATCATCAAATGGAGCTCCAGGGGAGCAGAGTGCCCTCCACTCAGAAAGCATGCACACAAATTTAAGTTCCGTTTTAATTAGGGCTTGTTCCCAAATGGTCTCAGAAGCTTCCAAACGTTAAAGGGACTTCATTTTTGACTGGCAATCCATATTGCCCACTATTTAAGATTCCTACAGTTTAAACAAAGAGTTTGCTTTTTTTCAGGACCATGATAAAGATATCCGAACTACATATGTTTTAGTTAATAATTTAGAGGCTGGAACATGGATATAATCTATAAATGATTTATCATTTTTGGTTAATGCTTGCTCTGAGTACCTTCATAGATTGAGTTAGTGGATTATATTTAACAGTCCCTTTAACCTTAAGTTAACTGGGTAAGATTATTATACCGTTTGTGCTTCTAAAAATGTATAGAAATTATTATACAAGGTATGCAAATATTACTATCTACATTTTACTGTTTTAAATTTTTTTTAATTTAGTTTTACGGAAAATTTATTTTTATGTTTATTAGTGTTACAATGAAGTACTACTTGGTTATGTTCAAATTATTTTTTTATTTGAAGTTTTAATCAATGTTTTTACCTTTGTCGAGTAGCCATTCATCAACTACTCGACCAAGTCGATATGGAATTCGCTGTCTAGCAATCGCCAGGCGCTCGTTATCATTGTTTCCTTTAAAGTTTAAAGAGACATTTCATTGGTTAAAATCTGTAAGGTCAAAGGTTAAAAGTTAATACTTAAAGCTTGAGCTATACAGTTGCCACATGATTTTTTGAAATTTGGAATTTTAAAAAGTTCTACCTAGAACATTTCATGTTTCAGACTTATCATTCATTCATTTATTTTATTTTAGCAAACAAAATTATTCCTATGTTAATTGAAAATTAGAAATCTGCATTTGAGCTAGGTTATTAAACTTATGTTATAGACAGACCCGAACAACCAATTTAAACAGCATATAATCGCTTTACAAAAAAATGACCCTTGGCCTCAGGGTTTTGTCTTTTTGATGTTTCTTATTAACTAGTTAAACATGTTCAGCTACAACAGGTTTAAGTTTACAAAATACATTCAAGCTCTTATTCCAGATTGGAAATTTATGAACACCAAACTTAACACCGTCTTTATCACACTGAAGCATTTCAAATAGGCCTAGCAGACTTTATTTCCTATTAAGACCACATATTCCCTTATCATTTCATTTAAGAAAACCACAAAGTCCAAACGGTTCTTGTGTATTCTACCAAAATTGATTTACCAATCACTTGTGCATCTAAGAGATTACATCTCATATCATCAAACATGAGTTAGGAAAGGCTTTGACAAAAGTGACTTTTATTTGAGTGTCCTTCAGTTTCACTAAAGTTTAACATGCTGAAGCATAAAGCATTAGAAGAAATTATGTTTAAATCCTTGTATGCTCAAATACCTGCTTACTTATTAAAAGTATTTAAAAAATACTTAAAAAAAACGGTACAAGAGCTTAAGGTCCAAATGAGTATGTAAACAGTGGCTCTTGGCTACAGATCTGGACTAAATGAGAGTCTCGCTTCACTGACTAGAAAACTCTGTCTGCTAGGAACCCTGTTCACATTGACCTTGAATCATGCTTGCAAATAGACAGTGTTTTCTTAATCTATGAAGCACTTAAAAAGAGTCTGTGCTGCTGTCGGTGCTCAATAGTGCATTTTGAAAGAAGAGCTTTTCTATTTCATGAAAATTAGGTAGAATAGAAGTTGGAGGCAAGACATTTTGGCAGTAGTTTGAGTAAGGATTAAGAGTTGAAAGAAACCTTAAATTATAGTGTTACCTATGTAGGATGCCTGAGGTGTTTTGCAAAAGAAGGAAACAGATACACCCTTCCCTCAGATTTATTTATTATTTATAAGAGACTTTCACTTTTTATGCTAATGTTGTGATGTATTATACTTACCATAATAAACCTAGCCTATCATAGCAATACACCTTGGAAGAAAGAGGAAAAAACCTGTCCTATAAACCATCTCAATGAACCCATTACTCAAATGTCAGTGTGACTGAAAATATTTCACACATTAATGTTCAATTTAAAATGTAATCAAGGTTGAGACAAACATATATTTGATAAAATCTTTGAGCTGTATTTCTCTAGACTACATAATAATTTAAATATTGTAAAGTTGTATTTCATAGTGTAGAAATGAATTTTTTGAAAACTGAATCTTTAAAAATGATATAAATAGCATAAATTCCAACTTCTACTTAAGAAATGTATTCACAGCTTGTGTGTGTATGTAAGTATACTTTAGAAGTATGCAAAAGCTTGCTGGTTCCTATCCTTGAGAAATTCCTGTCAGTGTGACTATTGAGAAACTATGTGATTTTCTATAATGGTTATGTTTTTATATGCCTAAATTGAAAGGTAACTACAAATTATTTTTCAAAAACACATATCCTTTTCTCTGTGGACTTCCTTATTAGCTTATATACTCACAGCAGCTTTAGTGGCATAACTTCCCTCACAGCTCTATGATTTACACAGTTCCTTAAGTAGATTTTCATGCTAGAGCTTTCCCATTGTCTGTGCTGAGCCATAGCTCCTCAGATATCATTGAAAATTAGTTCTGTACATCCCTCCTACTCATTTACCTTGACTGTCTTTAACATCTCTCTGCCTCTCTCTGCAATAAATCTAACTGATTCTCCACACACTAGCTAAAACAAACGTACCACAAAACCTTTATTATTGCCTGTAGGACACAATCTTCCCCCTTTAGTGACTTTATCTGTGCACTCTCAAGTCTACACTCCTTCCACTGCTTCATTCACGCTCCATCTTATGGCCCTCATTCTCTCACCCCACTCTTCACAGTTGCACGAGGACCTCAATTCTCCTAAAGCTATCCCGTTTTTCCTCTGGACTTTTTCATCTGTAGCTTCTTCATTTGAGATACTCTTCCTTTCTACCTCAAACATCACTCATTAATGGAAGTTTCTTGGCAAAAATGTTGCTTGTTCAGAAGGCATTCCATGATATGTTCAAGAACGAATATATGTCTACGTTCTTCTCAACTCCTGAAATACATGCCTTAGAAAGAGGCATTAAACTTAAAAGTTACTTATTCAATTAATAGTTTCCTTTGTAGCTCTGAAGCAGCATGAAATCGAATACTTTATGTAGTGTTTGCTGAGATGCCAGTGTTTTCACAATACCCATCACATAGAATTCCATCCTACAGCTGTACAATGAAATAAAGAAGGAAATCTTGTTTCCAGTTCTCATAGTTTCTGTGGAAACATGTCCACATTTCCAAGCACAGGGACATTTAGAAGAAAGTAAATTAAATCACTATGTCCAGGAAATAAATCTCATATAGTAAACATCCCTTTGTGCTTTCTAAAGTGCGTGTGTTTGTGGGGGTAACTCCACATTTCTCTTAAATCTTTATCTGCTGTATGGATTTCTACTGATCTGTACAATCAATCAATTCATTATTTAAAAGATGCTCCCGATGTCATAAAACAAGAAAGCATAGTTTTTCATAATGCAGGAATGGTGGCAGAAAGGTCTCAAATAAGATGAGTGAAAATAAATGATATATTCTTTAATAATGAGTGGAAGAGGACTCATAAAATATGTGAATGCTTTTAATTTGTCCTTACAGTGTTGACTGACTCTATCAGTAGAAGATTAGGCCTGATAAGGCCTGATTGAATTCAGCATCAGTTTGAGAAGATCTTTGAGATTCAACTAAAACAAGAACATAAACACTGCTCATGAGAGAATACCTCACATCAACTAATGACTATGAAAATAAAAACAATTTACAAAGTAGAGAAGGTTGTAAATATGGGAGTGAAAATGCAAGATAATTTGTAAGAAAGGCAATCAAGTAGAGGAGGTCATAAACTCTGTAGCCCTGAACATCAGATGTCAGTGAGTTGATATAGCATCTTCCTTAATAAAAAAATCTGAAATCAAATGACATGTTATTGTTTGTAGATGTAATACGTGGAAAATCAGATGACATTTGCTATATTTAAATTCATATTTACCTTACTTTTTTTGTACTTATACTAGATAAAATGTCAATAACTTTTCTGGGCACTCATAGTATGGTGAATAAATGCTAAATAGAATAGAGAGACACTGCTGGTTCTTCTGGTCTGGGAACTCTGGGCTCAACTGATCTACTGCTTCAGCTTCCTTGTGCTTGAAACTGTAAGAAGATCACACTGTGGTACATTGTTTTAATAAATGGTGCAAATCCTACTTCTATTACGGTGTGTAAAAGGGCCCAAATTGTTCATGTATACCAGCACTAACTATATTTTATCCTATCTTTATGATTGCCATGAGAGGTTGTGTAGGTAAAGAAGTAATTGAAGTATATTATTTTAAGTATATTATTTAAAGTACTTCCTTTAAAAATAGGGAATAATAAGTGTTATACTTTAACTAATTATGAACAAGCACAAAATATATACTATGCATGACATTAAACAAATATGTGTCTCTTTTATGTATTGAAACAGATTATTCAAAGAATACACTACAAAGATGTTATGAAACTGGAAACAAATTTATGGTGATATTAACTTTTAAAATATTAAAATTTTTTCTTAATTGTATTTAATCTTACCTTTGTTCAGCATTTATTAATACCTTAAATGTTATATAAGGAACATAAACCAACTCATTTCAAAAGCCCATGTACATATACAATTTCCAATCTCTTTAATGTATTTATTTTTAGGGGAAAGACAACATGTAGTACAAAAGATATAGGAACACTGTGTAAAGCTTCTATGTGTAATGAAAGAAAGCTGATAAAGAATGTTAGCTGGTATTAGGAAGACAGAACCTACATAAAATGCAAGGGAAACTGAAGATGGAGCTCTGGGAAGAAACAACTTAGTTTTTTCAACAGAGGGAAGGATCCTACTACCAGGACTCAGTTATGAATGATTTATCCTTGGGAGATTATTTACAGGGTCCAAGATATTTTTCAACTTAATGATATTATAAAATTTAACTATGGCAATAGGTTCAACATCTGGCTCAGATTGATGTAGACAGATCTGCTTGTTACTTGTTAAATGGTTAAAGGATGGTTGTTTAGCTGGCTATGGCAGCCCTATGTGTAATTTTTGTGCTAGAGAGGATGAGGACCTGAATTGTTGCAGATTAGCATCATCCTGGAACATAAGTGAGGTTCAAAACAGCCTAGCTGACTGCATGAAACCATGTTTCAAAAGACAATACAAAAAAAAAATGTTAAGTTGCTCTCTTAAATATTTTTCTAGATAAAATCAGGGTAGGGATTCTTTGCTTAGTTTTTTTGTCCTCTGGTTAGTCATGTGTGGACTCAGTCTGTTGGTATCTTCACTGATAATAGCACCTATAACATATACTTCCTGTTGCAGTGATTTTCAAGCAAAGAAGTTGCACTATGAATGTTTGGAGTTCTTTTATTCTGTTCGTTTTGTTTTTCAGAATTAGCAATGTGCCGAATATTTTTGACAAGGAGAGAGTATCCCCACCACCTATCTCTGTTAACATCACTATGAGAACACATGTGGAGGTCGGAATGCACCTGTTAGCATTAGTACCCTCCATTTGCAGTGTTGGATCAAACAGAGACCAACAAATAATGCCTCAGCCTCCTTCACTGACAAGCCATCATGATCTTGCTGGAATCAGGAGTGAATGATGAACAGAAACATCTGTTCACTGAAAAAAAGCATGGAACTCCTGTTTTGACTAAATCTATACACTAGCATTTTCACATGAATGGAGAGACTGATCACTTATATCCCCTCTAAAATGTGTGTGTTGCAGTCTAGTGGCTCCAAATCCACACTCCATCTCCCTCATCCATCCACATGCTAGGTTTACCTGAGGGCATTACTATGACCAGTCATGCCATCGTCTTTTAATTATTCATCAGGAATCTTTATTTCTCAATGTGTTAGTGTTTAGAGGAGTGAGTCAGATTACTGCCCTTTAACACCTAAACTGCATACCCCTTTCCTGTGATAAGACCCAGTAAGATGATGGTCATCATGACCCCAAACGTACACTCTACCAGACCCCAAATATGCCAGTGCTGATCTTGTATTGCTGAGCCTCCTTAACTGTAAAAAGATCCTTCTTGCTGTGTTCAAGACAGCCTGCTTGTGGATGTTATCACAGGAGCTCAGATATCAGACTTGGATACTACGTAACTAAAAGTGTTTGGTTTAGCGTTAAGCTTAATGGGGAGACTCAGAGAACAAAGGGAAGGGGAATTATAAACATAATTTTAGATCTATTGGGTAACAAATAATCTGTATGGATGTAAATACATGTTTTCCTATACCGCTCTTAATTCTTCATTCTTTTTAATTGTCCCCTGAGAATCACATAATTTGTATTAACCTTGAAGAAAAGAACAGAGAAAAGCAATACTGGATTGAACAATGTCAAAGAAAAGTATAATAATAGAGAAAAAAGACAAGAAAAATACTTTTGTTTATACTGTAAGCTTACTTCATGAGTTTTTAACATTGTGCAGGGAAACCTAAAGAGTTCTGAAAACTATATGTACTTAAAGAACCCTCTGGGAGATGACTTACTTCTTTTGATTTTACGGGAGAATGCAACACTTGACTATGCCTTGGTGCAGAAGGCAAATCAAACCTTAACATAGTTTCCAAATTGCTATAAGTTTAAAAGCAACATTGTTGCATAATTTTCACTAAATACTACATGTGTTGTTATGTGATAAAGTAATACGTAATTTCAATGGTAGTATTCTTAATAAAGGGATTGTGAACATCAATGACATCAATGAAGGAACAAAAACTGGAAAAAATAGCTATCATAGTGAAAATATTGCCATATACTTCATTTTGTTTCTTACATCTCTGAAAATGTGTTATGCATCAAATAAACATATCAATTGACTTCTTACCTACTTATGCAATGCCCACTGGCTGCTTAATTTTTAACCTCTAGACATTTGGTTCCTTTTCCAATTCTGTTCCCTAAGCCAGTCTGTCCTGAACACACACACACACACACACACACACACACGTGTCTGGCAAATTTATTTCTTCCTTAAAGGTTAGCTTAGGTTTCTCAGGGAAGCATTTCTTGTGTTACCATCCCTTTACCAAATTACTGTAAATCCAATATGCGATCTTGCAGCATTTCATAGAAATATCCGGAAACATGATGAATAGATTCCTACAATGTGTTCTGTACTGTGTAGGGTCCTTGGGACAAGGGCCAAGTCTATGTTGTCTACATGTTTTATTCTTAAAACAATGCTGGTCAGATTGTGATTGGTAAGAAATTCCAAGGTGTATTCTAAATCCACTCAAAGTATATATTGTATGTTAACGCAATGGTATTTGATGTTCAAGATACATAGGGTTGGTGCTTATCAGCATGTGCA
Organism: Myodes glareolus; assembly: GCF_982192425.1. Lineage (NCBI taxonomy): Eukaryota > Metazoa > Chordata > Mammalia > Rodentia > Cricetidae > Myodes > Myodes glareolus. The sequence goes on along the minus strand of NC_142031.1, from coordinate 79,929,394 downwards.
AGTTCCACGTTCTATCAAACATACACACACATGCACACACATACACACAAAGTCACACATGACTCATAAAGTAGATGTTAGTGCTAACTAATTCTATACATGTACTAGGACTTAGCTGTCTGCTCTTATTTAATTGCCATTGAAGTAAGAATGGGCAAGTAAAACTCTGAAATAAAGTATTTTATGCTTTATCCATTATTTAGACTCCAGTGGGCTCTCATATTGTGCAAAAGTATATGTTGGCCAAGAAATAACACGACTTGAGATTTTTGTTTTCTGATGGCATAAAGAGCTAATGGCTGATTTGGTCAGAGAGAATTTCTGATGATAATTTAATTCCTCAATTCACTGTGTACATATGGCAAAGTTTGAGGCTCAAAGATTCTTCATATTTAAATTATATAACTATATATATGCATTTATATCATATATATAGAGTTGCTGAGATTTTCTTTTTCTAAAATTAATTTTAACGAATATTTATATCCTTTAAATGAAGTAGTATGTAGACTTCTGAGAGATACTAGCTTCTAAAATTTGCCAACAAATGTATTAATGGTATATTCACAGCACTGCCTACTTTTGACTAAGTAAAATATGAAAACAACTGGTATCTAACATTAGGCAGAAAAAATCATGAACCTTGTGACTATGGAAGTCAGAGACTTGGGTTATTTTCTGTACTTAGAAGCCCTTATTGAATAAGGGACACATAACTGCCAGAATCTAAAGATGACCTACCCCCATCCAACAACAGGATATAATGAACCAATAACCTACAACTAAATGTTATGTATTCTGAAAAATCAACTTTGCAATATATAAATTAAAGAATTTAAAGGACCATTAAGAAATCAGAGAATAACTAAGAAATCAGAGAATAATGTATTGAATAGACTGCATGCTTTATGAATTGTCCTACTTGTACATAGATTCTTTAGGTCAATACTGACAATGAGCCTAGACCATAAGAACCTTTTATTCCACAGATAGAAAAACTGCGGTTCCAGCAGACAATGTGGTTTGTATGGCATCATGAATAATTAGTTGTATATGACTTCAAAGCTATTCCACTGCACAGCTGAGGACGGCAACACTGGCTTTTACCAGTCTAAATCATAAAAGTTCAGTATCTTTTCAAAGTACTTTCTTATATAATAAAAGATGTTATGGTCTTGTCTATTAAGTGTCTTTCTATAAACTTTGGGGTGAGATTATTCTCTTGGGCACATGAGAAGCTGAAATCTTCCAAAAATCCTTGTGGATTCACAGGGAAGCTAATATAATCATTTTCATTTTATAGATTAGTGTATAGAAGCAGAGGTATAGTAAAGTATCAAAAAACATTATAGCTGAGAACCCAGCAAAGAACAGAATTTAGATTTCTTCATTTTATAATGAAGCTTTGCCATGCATAACTACTGAGGCAACAAATGTTACCAGCATTCTTTGTCTTCACACTGAACCTGGAAGACAAGCCCCAATCATGACTATCTACTAAATTTACTATCCTATTTATACTGACCCATTCCAGAGACAAGTTGGAAAAAAAAGAGGATCTAAGCTGTGCATCAAAGACAATGCACTTCATCACCTATTAAGAGAAGGGACAGACGTTTGAAGCACATCATATGTGATTTTATTTGAACTTCATATTTGTTCCTTTCATCTTCATTCTTATCTCTTGTGCATTATTTTTCCTCTATTCATTTTTAGAGTTCTGTTTTCACATTGCTTAGTAACCTAAAGCATGTAGTTAGGCATCTATCCTTTTCAGATATGCCTCATTGTCCAAAGAGAGAGAAGATTTTGTTCTTCTCTGGATTCTAGATACAAATCCTGTTTATTTTTTTTTTTTTGAAAGCTTGTTAAATGCAAACGTAACAGCCTGACTCTACCATTTAGTTAAGAAGCACTGTCAGAAATCTGAGTGTGCGGAGTCACGTATGAGTCACAGGGGTCCTACCTTAGGGCCACACACACTCTGGGGACACAATGGACAAAGACAACTGGTATACATTACTACCCCAGATCAGAGACCGTGTGCCACAAGCATATAATTTGCCACATGCAGAATGCAGAAATTCAGAGACAGTGATGGGTTAGAACAAAGAAGCTGTGTTTTAATACAAAGTGTTTTCACACTGATCATGAACTAAATTTCAATAAAATAATAACTGGATAAAATGTGCTGATAATGAAGAAGGTTTGTAATTGATAACTTCTTTTATATTTATAACAACTTCAAATTACAAAAAAATCTTAAATGAATATACTTTTCAAAGTAAGGGATGTCTTAGGCAATTAGTGATATGATTAAATATAAATGTCACTAGACATCCACAGGTAGTATGCAAAATAGCAAACACTAAGTTCAAATATGATACAAATTAGTAATATTTAAAGGCAATATATAGATATAACAAATATTTTCCAGAATATTGTTCAAAATGTCAATGGTTTATTAAATACCACATGTATACATATTTTAATTTTCCTCACACTGCTGGCCTGCAGAAACTTACAAACATCTTCTGTCAATTAAATACAGTTTCTTAACGCACTGCCATGTCCCCAGGTCCCTGTCCATCAGCTCACTTAATGCACAGGGCAGACACCAACAAGGAAATTGCTCTGTTTATGACTAGTGCTTCAGATGACATTGCAGCTCCTCTGAGAAACAGCGAATTCAGGCACTTATGCAGCATATTGATAATACTTTCCTGTGGATGACTGTGATGTGGTCACAGGAGGCCATGGGCTGACTACTACAGGATTCAATGGTGCATTAGGGAAGAAACTATGAACAGTGCATGCCTAACTGACATTGGAACTTTCCCTGCTTTGTGTCCCTCTTTCCTAGAGATCACCATTGAAAGAGTCAGCTTTCCTTCATACACAAATTTGTAGAATCACTTGCTCCTACTAGTGGTATACATTCAAAGCATTTTTTAAAGTTATTGTCCCATTAGATTAATCAGAAATAAAGAGAGTCTTGTGCATTTTCTCATTGTCTGTGTGGAATAATTTCTTCTCTAAGCTATCATACAACATATGTTTCCCAATGCAAAGAGACAGGATATCATGTTAACAAATCAGCAGCAAGAATTGAAAGCAGCAGGTAAAAGCAGATGCCTACCTAGGTAAATTAAAGGTCATACTGTGTTGCAACAAATGCTAAAGATGCCTTTTGTGCTAGTTGTGTAGCATTTAAGATAAAAGAGAGTTAACAGCAACAACTACAGAAGGGCCACAAACAGACAAGATGATGACCAAAATAAATTAAGTGTGTGCAGTGAATGTCATTATGAATGTCTTATGAATGTCATTTTGCCATTTTCTAGTTATAAAAATCTTGAACACTTTCTAAACCATAATGTCATAATATCTAAGTTTTTCCACCCCGATAAGAACTTAATTAAAATATATTCTCTAAAGCATCTTCTCCAATATCTCCTTTATAAAGGCCAAGAGACTGGTGCAGTGTAGCTAGAATTTCTATAACTCTCACAATATCTTTCTCCTGTTCTTCTGTAAATTTAGATAGTTTCTTTGAAGGAAGAAAGTAGAGGATGCTTTATGTATGGTGTGATATGTCTGAGTGTGACATTGAGATTTCTCAGTGTTCCAGTGGAGAAAAATGAACCTCGATGGCAAGAGGTTCATTTTAAATGGACTCAAATCTATTTTTTCCTTGTAATTGGAATGCAGATTTTTTATCTCAGTTGGAAAGATGAGATTTGTCAACGATGCACAAATGACTTAGTATAAAATCTCTTGGCTTAATAAAGGACAGGCAATTATATTACTGCCAGTACCTTTCAGTTTTATAAAGGGCAAAAATCTCCTAAAGAAAATATTTTAAAAATTTTTGTATATGAATCCTCTGAAGATAGAGTCAAGATTCCAAAATATTTTTCCTCAAATCAGCAACAAGAATGATGCCACAAAACTATGGATACAATAGTGGTATGCATAACTTGGCTGTAACCAACAACTTTCCAATTGAACTTAAGGCTCACCCACCAAGAGGGAAGTCACACAAGGAAAGTTAGTTAACTATCCAGAGCTAGAGAAGTCATGAATCTTGGGGGAGAAGCCACAATCACCACATTACAAAATCAGTATAATCTGACTACCTTCTAAATATTCATCCCTATACCCAAAGATAGTGTAGTTCTTATGCCTCATCAAAGGAACTTCTTGCTGCAGAAAGAGACCATTACAGAAAACCTTGATAAAGCAAAAGAGAACAAGAGACTGTGTGGAGTCAACTTCCAACGGATACTTTTACAACACAATTCCTGCACTTAAGGCTCAAAGATCATTGCAGAAAAAGAGGTGTAAAGATTGTAAGAGCTTGTAATAACTTGAATTATATGAACCCCAGAGGTGAAACTTTTTGAGAAAGATTAGGAGGTATAGCCTTGCTGGAAAAGGTATGTTACTGGGGGTGGGCTTTAAGGTGTCAAAAACTCATGCCATTCTCAGGACCACTCCCCTCTTATGCTTGTGGATGAAGATGTGGTATCATTTTGCTGACCTTCCCTGTCATCTGGGTACCCTGTCCCTTTAAGAGACAAGCTTTGCCCACTCCCAACCCCCTCCTCTTCCTGCAAGGCAAGCAAATCCCCTGCTTCCTCTGCAGCCTACTCTCTCTTCCCATATGTCCCTCTTCTGAAGAGGTGACTACTGCCCATCTCCCTTCTTCTCTTCTTCTCTCCTTTCCCATTCTCTCTTTCCCCCTTTCTTCTTCTCTTTCACCTCTATAACCCACTAAATAAACTCTATACCCAAACTCTCTTTCTCTGCATGATGGATCTGTCTGTCTCTCACTTGTCACAGTCTCCAACCCACCAAGAGGACCTGAGGCCTCAGGTGGCCTGCTGTTGTCCCTTATGAGACCTCTGCCCTTCATGGAACCAGTCCCACCATATGTTCATAAATAACAGTAAGCACTTAGATACTGCTCCACTGCCAGGATTGTCTGCTTGCAACCATGCTTCTTACCATAATTGTCAGGGACTCACCCTCTGAAACTGTGAGCTCCACAATTTCTAATTATTTTTAGTAGTTGTCATGGTCATGGTATTTTTATCATAACAATCAAAAAGTAACCAAGACAGATATTGAGGAACAGGAAGTATGGTGTAAGAGTGTTTCTTAGAAATGTCAGAGAAACTCCACCCATGAAGTCTCATCAACATGGCTGCCTAAACAAGACACGAACAAGGATGGTACTACTAATAATATAAATAATGAAGGGGAAAAATACCCTGAAGCTTCAACCCTAGACAAAAATACAGGCAACAAAAGAACATTGAGAGCAGGATAATAGTCTTTTCTGATTGGTTAGCCAATACTGTTGTTAGCCCTGAAATAACTTTCATACAAGTAACATTACATGGACTACACAGGTTGCATTTACATATTTAGGAATATATTTTTACCAAACAAAAATTGTATTTACATTTCCAAAAGTTATTTCTTGGGGACTAAGTACCAAATGTGGTCAGCATCAGTGTAGAACGAGAACTCCTGATGGATGAAACTTGGACTTCCAACCTTGTTTGTACGCCTTTGAGCTTCAGTTTTCACACGCATAAAGTAGACATTTGCAAAGGTATAGATGTATGTGGATCTCCTTACTCGGTGCCTAACATGTAGCTGCTATTTTGTATTGTCTGGCATGGTTTGTCTTACGCATGATGTCAAGGAAAGTATAATTAATGGACAATATCTTTCACTACCAGTTCCCAGAGAGGAATTTGAGTTAGGTGTTACTAAGGTTGAAAAGCAAATTGATGTTTCTTTCCTAGCATTAATAAAGGCATGGGTGCTGGACTTATTATAAGTCGTGTCTCCAACCCTTTAGTGATGTTGATCAAAATCACCTCATTTTCTCCAAGCAGTATTGACTTCATCCTAGTGGTTTGTGGATTGCTGAAGACAGCTAATCTGGACAATATAAAAGACATCATTAACTGGTGAAGGGCACATAAAAAGAACAAGTCTTGAATATACGGGCTCAAGATAAGATGAAATGGTGAGAAGCATGGTCCCTTCAGGACAGAAAGATGGTGGCCAATGCTGCTCCTGAGATAGGTTTGGGCTTCAGTACGGTGTGAAGGGACATTTTAGTTTGTCCTTAGATGCTTTGGAGAACTCTTATGCAAATGACATATTGAAATTTCAGTCACCATCACAGAAGACTGTGACAGTGAAGAACACAGATATTTAAAAGGAACTAAATACTATATGACTTAGAGAATGGCAGTCAGTTATATGTACAATGAGATGGATGAACAGGATATTCTCACAGGTGACCTCAAAGGCTTTATGTAGATTGTAAAACCATAAAGAGAAGCCTTTGGTCATCTTAGTAAATCATGTTATCTTGGCTTCTTGTGGGGGAGTTAATCTTGGCACCTTTAAAATGAAATGCCAGAAACATTTTCTTTAATGTGGTAATACCTTTAAAAGGCAATGGGGCCTTTGACTTGGCATGCTTTCCTTTTCCTCTTTTGAAAACTATCTTACAGTACATTGACATTTTTATGAAGAACTCCAGCTGTCATCTGTGGATTACATTTCCCTGATCCATTAGATATTCAAACTTGTCTTTTCACACACACACACACACACACACACACACACACACACACACACACACACACACAGAGTCACTACCCAGACTGTATGTATGTATGTGTGTGTATATCATATATATATATATATATATATATATATATATATATATATATATGATTCTTTATATTCCCCCATGTACTGAAACTGTCAAGACTCTGACAGTCATTTTAAGAGAAGAAAGAAAGCATAGATTAGAAGGAAGAAAGTCTCAGTTTTTTAAAAGTGGTTAAGAGGCTTGGGGAGGGATACTGTGAAATCAGAGAAAACATTTACCTTTTTCCCTTGGACATTATTAACACAGAAAGCCTGGACAAGTAGAAGAGTTCAAGAGGAAATCCATGAAAGCAAAGTCAATAACTACTGTTTGTAAACTCTTGTCCAAAATTTATCAAAATAGAACATTTCTTGAAGTTTTGAACTCCTGTGATGGTAGAAACTGCTTTTGGAGAGCTCTTTCTAGCAAACAGGAGACTCGTGAAATCGTTCATTACTGAAGTCTATCAAGGGCAGACTTGAAGACCTGAAGGTGGCTGCTGTATTTCCCACAATGGGGACGATCACCAATTAAAGGAACCAAATGTCTCCCCCCCCCCCCAATGCAGTAAGTACAGTATGAATTTCTTTATTGCCCTTAAAATCATTCCTTAAAATGGAACTACCTGTGACTTTTCATGGATATCTATGCGAAAATTTAGTGGGGGAAAAGAAAAGCACATTTACAAGGTAAATTAACAAGTATGTGCTGGTGCCCTGGGAATGGGGACAGCTGAAGTTGGTACACACACACATACACACACGTTTTACTCTCTTGTACATCAATCGTTAGACTGCATTGATTTATATACAGGACTGAAGCTTGAGCATTATGTGACGTAGCTAATGAACACTGCTTCTAAAAGTAGACTTGAGTGAAAATAAATGCAAATAAAGGCTTCTTCACAAGCATGCATCAAGTGCTTAGAGACTGCTATTGTGTGAATTGTGGAGCCCCGAAATCCATTCGGCATACCAATATCTCACGGTACATGAGAATGTGATTATGTTTGTGTTTCGACACAAGACCTAGGTTTGGTCCCCATCAGCCATCTGTCGGCTCACAGCTACCTGTCATTCTAGTTACAAGGACTCTGATGCACTCGTCTGACCTTTGCAGGTACTGCATACACAAGGTGCACATACATCCATGCAGGCAAAACACTCACACACATAAAATAAAAATAAACAAATCATTTAAAACATAGCCTTGAAGTAAGAGGTGATTAAACTAAATGGTCCATTGGCATGAGACCTAAGTTAGTGACTATTTGTCTTATAAGAAAATGTTTGGATACTCAAGGACACATGAGGGCTGTGAATGCACAGAAGAAAGACCAGTTTTGAAATGAAGAAAGATAAAACAGCCTTGAAGACAGATTAGTCTTCAGGTCTCCGACTACAAAACAGTGAAAACCTAAAAGCTGCTGCTAAAGCCACAGCCTGTGGTACTATGCTATGGCATTTTAACAAATAATTAGAAATCACTTTAAGTCATTTTAAGATCATATAGTAAGCCTACTCACAGATAGTGGATATTGCCCCATGACAGTGTTTTGTTGTTAATTGATAAAATACCTGAGATCTGAGTTCTGTTTGAGATCTTTAGTGAAGAGAACAATGACAAATCTACGTGAAGATGTTACACTAACAACTGGCATCTTGTATGTTCACATGAAAAAGCAAAGAAGTATGCTATTCTCAATATCATGCTCATTTAAATTACTAAATTTCTTTTTATTACTTTTATTTAAATAAAAATTTTGCATTTATTTTACATACAAACTAGTTTCCCCTCCTTCCTCTCCTTCCATCCCCATATTAAAAGCACACTGTGTTTTCTTCCGGTTTGTGGCAAATCATGGGAACCACCACCTAAGGTGTAGTAGTTGGCATCACTACAAAAGAAAGTTTAAAATCCACAGTTTTTGCATTACTGATAATGCAAAATTAGGTATTTCAGGGTGACATGTGTAGGTGCAGGCATGTACAGCTCCTCTGCATACATGGAGGACTTTTTGCAAAAGGAACATCATTCTGGGGCATTTCTGACTCTCCCCCGACTTTCTTTGTGGCTGCTGGTAGTTACACTCACATAAGTGAGTGTAGTTTCATTTAAGCATTTACCTTAGAGGAAGTTTCCCAATTTATGTACCACATCTCAGTGCAAACCAATCAGAACAGCGCTGAGTACACAAATTCTTTCATCCACTGATGATTAAATGAGGAGAGATTATCTCGCAGAAATATGCTTATGCTTTCCTCGATTTGGTAAAGGCTTAGGGATGGGAAAATGCCTATTGTGCCCATTTCCAAAGGCCAAGGAACAAAGTCCAAGACCCAAAGACTGACCTGTTTGTTAATACTAATTTCAATCCTCATATCCCGCCTAGAGTTTGTAGAAATAAATATCAAAAAATGATAGTAAATACTCACAATTAGTTTGGGAGGCATACCAGATCCTGACAGGTACAAGCCCAGTGAAGCTGCAACAGGGTGACAGCCACTATGACACTTATCAAGGATAATGAAGGTGTGGCCAAGGGATGGATATCCAGCTGTCAGCTGGCGACTAAAAGAGAGACTTGAGCTTTTCAAAATCCCTATGGTTTCTAAGGTTTATACAGAACTTCACCACTTAGACCTAACTATGCAAGCAGATTTCAAACTACATTTGGGGCTTTCCTTTACTTAGAAGACAATTGAGAGAAGGGAGCTACAAGCCCTACCTTTGTATTCTGATCTGCTTTGATGTTCCTGAAGCCTTCATTCTCAGGAAGAATTAAACCATCATTTTCAATAATAGCGTCTTTCTAACTCCATTGTCCAGGCCATAGTCCAAGTCAACCCAGTACTACTATGTCATCTCCTACCTTAGTCTAAGACATGCTTTCTGAATCCTCTAACCTACTCACTATACAGGATATTCAAAATAATGTGTGTGCTCCAAAGAACTGCAAGTACTAAAAAAAGTAGGGTGTTGCTTCTTTATTTCTTCTGTAATCCTGCATACTTTCAAGAATATGACAGTTCTTATGTAATATTTTGAATTTAAATTCAAAATTAAATAATTCGAATAATTATTTAACTGAGTATAATAACATCATTCACCCCATCCCTTTCCTTTCTCCAAATTCTTCCATGTATCCCCCATACTCTTTCAAGTTTGTGGCCTCTTTTTTAATTGTTGTTACACATATGCATGCATATGCACACACATATATTTTCAAATACATAAGTATAATATTTTAAATGACTTTACTAAGCACATCAGTAGAATGTACTTGTTAGTCACTTGTCTCGGAACCTCTGTTCTCACATATCTTTGTGGAATATGAATCTTTGCTCTTCAAACACTGACAAACTATTTTGGGCTCCTAATCTCTTCTTGATCCAGGCTTGCTGATATTGTCTTATCTTCATTCTAATCCCACAATTAATCTTTCAGGTTGGAGAGATCTTTATAGCAACTGCAGTCCTTACTACTTTTTTCCTTAATGCATTGGGAAAACAGAAGTAATTCAGCAGTAAGCCTTATATAGATATGGAATTAAATCTCATGATAAAATATGAAAGTGACTTTCTGCGAATTGTTTGTAAAGATATTGAAATAAAATTTGGATAAAAATACTGAAACCAACAAAATTTGTAACACTGATAATTAATTTAGAGTAGAAATAGATCATGTTCTCTCTTAAGAGTAACGCAACAGAGATAAAATAGACAAAATCGAAGAAAAGTATGTAGGTAACACTAATGACATTAGTTAGAACACACGCCAAATTTCAACAGATATTTTGCTTTTTGTTCTACTTTTATTTGTTAAAAGTAAATGTGATCTGGGAGCAAGATGGGAACCTAGACTGGAAAAATGTGGCACCGTCAGTTCCTATTTCTTTTGGATATCTGACCATAAGTGTTTTATTTGGCTACACTTCAAAACTAAAGCAAAATCCTATGTTGCTTCATGTTTTACAAAGTAGTTTGTATTTGATATCTAAGCTAAGGGATCACAGCATAATACAGTGCCAAGAAGAGTTGTTTTTTAAAAAACACTTTTCATTATCAAAACAATTTAGTTGAGCATTATAGTACAAGTTGAACTATATTATATATTTCTGACAGAAAGGAAAAATGCCTTTTAAGGAAAGTGCTTTTCTTTAAGTGGTATTTTTTAAAGACTTAAAATATATAGGGAAAGATAGCTAATTACAATTGGTAATATTAAAGAAAAAAATCACAGTAATTCACCATGAGCATGCCACTAATTCTGCCCAAGGCTGATCATATCAGTAATAGGGAGATATTTTATCAAATTATGCTTTAGAATTAAGACACAATTCTTGTAAAGCATCAATGGACAGTTTCTTACCAGTTTATTCTATATTGTATTAAATCTATAATGTCAATTATTATTTTTATATTATATAAAATTACAGACTCTGAGAAATGTGACCTTAGATAAAGCCTCATCCATTCTCCAACAAATGTGTGATAACCCGGATGGACTGATATCTCAGGTCTATAGAGTTAGAAAAATCTGAAAGGAGCATATGTTCATGGACTTGAAGTATGTAATTTCATAAAACTGTGCACATTGACAGGATACTTTTTTCCAAATGAACTGTAAAAATATAAAAAGAACACCATCATAATTCATGGACAAAGGCAATAGGTTTTCTTGCTTTGACTTGATTAATTATCGAAATATTCTAAAACCATGTTGTCATTACATTTACTTGCTGTACTAGAGACTGAACTTAGGGCCTTCTGAATGTTAGGCAAGTACTCTTTCATTGAGACCCACACTCCTCACACATTTTGCTTGCTTAGTTTAGACTTCTGAGAAGGTGTTGATACATTGCCCAAGTTTGATTTGCACTTCTGATCCTCCGAATTTAGCCTTCCAAGTAGATACACACCCAGGATTAAAGATGTGGAATGCACACTGGCTTCCTTTCTGCCATAGTTGAATGACTTTTAGGTATGTTCAGTACGTCAAAGCAGGTGATTGGAATAACAAATAAATACCAGCAAGGAGCATGCATGTAGGTTTCCCTCTGCAAGTGTAAAAGTTTACCAAATACTTTTACATCACTAGCATCAAGTCAGTACAGAGAGAAAATGATGGGGAAAAAAGCCATTTGGACTCATTGGCTGCTTGCTTTGTTTTGGTAGCAAAAAGTATTTTGGCACATGGGGTCATCAGGAGAATAACAACATAAGACAGAAACGCAACCTCTTTAAGATGAGTTGAGGAACCAAGTTTGGTAAAAAGCAAAAATATAAGCAAGCAGAAATCAAGTCAGTTGGAATCTGGAAGAGGTATGTTTTTAGAGGTAGAGCTAAGGTTTTCTCTCCAGTGCAGAGAGATGATGGACAACTTAATATATACCAGTGGCATGTCGAAATGTGCCACTCACCACAGTCCTTGTCTGAGTACTGCTCACGTGCACAGTTAATTCCACATCATCATCCCAGAGTCAAACTATTTTCTTTTGAGTATTCAAAGCACGTGAAGAGTAAAGCAATATGATATCCTGAGATCTACCTTGATATCTCCAAAAATTTTCTTGGCACAGTAAAGGTATCACCATGATCCATCCTAAGGTTCTAATGACTAGGGTTATAAAAAATTACTAGAAATGTCTTGTTACAAAGAACACAAAATGCATACCTAATATTTAGCCATTTCTCCATTCTAGACATGATGGTCCTTCCTTAAGGATTTCTCCTCTCTTTTCTACTTCATGTCTCATTCATGCTTAGTAATCAAGAATATGTCATTTCCAAATACAAAACCATCTCCCTAATAAATGCTTCCTCCCAAGTGTACTTCAACTCCAGTAGGACAAAAACAGCATTCTATGGTTTCCCCTGCTCTTTATCAGGCTTAACAGATAGGTGGACCATGAGGAAGCGGGTCTTAACACTTGGTCACAGAAGGAGTAAAGCAGGGTCTAAGACTTTTGGACCTGTGTTAGGATATGACAGTATAATGTGGATCTTAACACTTAAAATCAATGAATAGGTTGTAGTCATGAGTCTCTTGGTACACCGAGGATGGAGAATGGAATGAATATTTGAGAAAAACACCTTTGATCAGAAAGAAAAGCATGTACTCTTAAAGAAATTGAAAGACAGAACTTCTACAGTGGCCTCCCATGCACCCGCTAGCATGACCTCTAAGATAATTGTTGATTAAAATCCACACGACTCTCCAATGCCCAGATCACACATTGCTCTTCCAAGAAGGTAGTCTAAATTACCATTCATCAGCTCCTTTATTTAAATATTTTCAAAACATATTTTTGGTGCCACTCACTTAACTGAAGTTGTGCCCTTCCTAGCGACAGAGTAGGGTTTTAGGTAGAAGATTTGCAGCAATTACATGTTTTCAGAGGTCAGGAGCAACACTCTGAAGTGCTAGGAGCCATCTATCTCTGTGTATGTGACCTCACTTCTGACAGCTATGACAAGATAAATTTGTTCCTAGAGCCAAATACAGCAGTCACATTTATTCTAAGACAGGATGTTCCAAACCCTTAGTGGATGCCTCAAACTAATGAGGGTCCCTGACAGTGTAGTGTATTTCCTAACCACACATACTGAGGGCATAATTTGCTTTCTATGAGGCACAATAAGAAAATAATTCATAATAACTATGATAGTTTGAAAGTAATTGACCCCCATAAGCTCAGCAGGAGAGGCACTATTAGGAGGTGTGGCTTTGTTGGAGTAGGTATGGCCTTTTTGGAGGAGGTGTGTCACTGTGAAGGCGGGCTTTGAGGACTCATATATGTCCAATCCACACCCAGGATCTCAGTTCACTTATTGTCGCCTGTGCAAGATGTAGAGCTCTGAGCTATGATTCTAGCACTACATCTGACAGCATGCCACTATGTCCCACCATGATGATAATGGACTAAGCTCCTGAAACTGTAAGCCAACCTCAGTTATGTTTTCCTTTATAAGAGTTGACATGGTCATGGTGTCTCTCCACAGCAACAGAAATCATAACTAAGACAATAACTAATGATGAGGTGGAATGATTATAATAAAATATCCCAATCAAGTTGATAGTATCACAACTCTCACATTTTATTTCCCTCGTTAAGAACCAGGGCCAGCTGAACACCAGCTCTGCAATACCAGCATGCTAAATTTGCTAATCTTTAGGGTTCTTAGGTGACTAATGGATGCATGGCTATTGATGTGTTAGAGAAAGGGACGAATCAACCCTGAGGATGGGCAGAGCCAATTGGGAAGATTTTGCAATATTACTCAGAATAGTGAAAGATATAAAATGGATAAATTGTTTATTTCTGGGGATTTCTATTTAATACATTCAGACCAAAGTTGGTTGTTGGCAACTAAGCTACAGAATATAAAACCAAAATAAAGAGGGAATACTGTGTACATTTGCATAGAGAGCCTGGAGTTTGTAGCATTGAACTATTTAAATGAAATACTTAAATAAAGCAATTGTGAGGTGTCCTTGTTTTGTATTTACTATTTACTTGGTTTTAACCAATTGCAAATTGTTTAAAACTAATAGCTGTTAAATTTCAAACAACCCCATGAAATATGAATTATTTTTATATCCATAGAGAACATTGTAAACTGCAGTAATAAATATCTGAGTTGAGATCAAAACCCAAGCATTGGGGTCCTGACCATTCTGTCTTAACTCTTATAGCTTCTCAACTGAATTTTGCTGTAAGCCTGTAGTATAGGTCTACTGTTTGATCATGGTTCCTACTTCTTATAGCAGTTCTGGTGCTTAAAGTGGGTAAAAATTGGACCTGGCACCTAATCTTCTGCAACTAGGCTAGAATAACAAGCTTTGGGAAACAGCATTATTGTAAAGCATGTAAATCAAAAGGATGTCACGATAGCCTTCAAAGATTTGAAGTGAAATAGTAAACGTTATTTATAGATTGGTCATGTATCTCAGTAGTAGAGAACTTCCCTAGTACAAAAAGTCTCTGGTTTTAATGCCCAGCATGCAAAAAATAAACAATAATAACTCTTTGTGCAACTCACATATTTTTTTAAAAAAACTGGGAATAGAACACCTGCTCATTGCTTTATTTCAACCCCCAACTCCAGCAGACACTTCCTGTAAATTATAGGCTACTTCAGCTAAGGAACCAGGTAGGCTAACTGTAGATCTACACATCTTCCAAAACCAATCCCTCAATGTCCTTCCAGCTTTGTAGCATACCACCAGGTGCAGTCATTCCTTCCCCTACTGCCCCTATCTTCAGCAGATCACACAGATTTCCCCTCAAAATTTCCTTCCTTCTACTCATTGTTTTGTCTCAGCCCCCTCTTCGCAGGCATTTCCTGGGAACCCAGAGTCTACTCTGGCCAACTTCACAGGTAGGATTGTCGGACATCTTTACATCTCCCTCCATTCCTAGAAGTCCCATCTCCTAGTCTCCTTTCCAGCTCTGTAGAAGGCCAACTACTACAGACTCTCCTCAATCTGTCTTTATTCCCAGGGACTAAGTAGGTCCTAGTGTAACACTCTGATTTATGTCCTCCTATGGACATTCTCAGCACTATGTCTCCTACCCATCCACATACCTATGTGTCTGATTCCAAAACTTAAAAATACATTTTTCCTGGAACCACCCAGTGGTCATACTTATTAGGATCTCAGAAGAAATTCCTACCCAGCAAAACAGTCACTCCCTGCTTCCTAAGAATCTCCTAATAGATGGCAACAGAAATCAAAGGAAAAAAAACCCACACACCCAATAAAGACAGGATCAATTACGAATACCTGGAGTTGCAATCTTCACAAACCAAGATGCCTAGACACTAGCATAGAAATACAGTCAATAACAGGCAGGACAATGTGTCTCCACTAGAGCACAGAAACCCTACTACATCAGGACCTGAATGTTACAACATAGATGAACCACAAAATAAGACTACATAGTCTTTATATATTGATAGTGATCCTTAAAGAGAAAATTAATGTATAACAACAAAAACAGTGGAGGAAAGAATTAAAGCAATTCAACACCTGAAAATGGAAACGAAACTAAAAAAGAAAACCAAATTTGAGACAAAGATAAGAGTGAAAATTCAGAACGTTCAACAGGCATCTCTGAGACAAAAGATACTTCTGTCAAAAAAAAAGTCTAAAAAATATACAGGCACAAAACTTCCAGAAGTCTTGGACACTATGAAAAGACAAACCCAAGAATAATAGGAATAGAAAAAGGAGAAAAAAACTGAAGTCAAATACAGAAAATATTTTCAACAAAATCGTAGAAAATTTTCCTCACTAAAGAAGGTGATTCTGACAGGAAACAAGCAGAACAACAAATAATCTGACTAGAAAAGAAAAAAAAGTCCCCTCAACAAATAATAAATAAAACAGAATACAGAATGAATATTGTTAAAGGAGAAGAAGACAAAGTAACATATAAAATCAGACTGATTAGAAATAAACAACTGACTGCCCATGTAAACATTAAGAGTCAGAAGGGCCTGAATCGATTGTCTATAGGTTCTTCGAGACCACATGACAGCCAAATGACTGTACCCAGAAAAATTTTCAATAACAATATATGGAGAAAAGAAGATGCGCCATGAAAAATATATCAAAACAAAAATCAGATTTATATAATACTTATCTATAAATTCAGCTCTATAAAATGGGCCAGAAGAAAAACTCCAAGCTAAAGAGGTTAATCACATACAAGAAAACAAGAGGAATAAATAATCCCCCACCATCAAATCAAAAGACAACACAGATACACAGACAAAAATAAAATATAAGACCTCACATCCACAATCACCATCAAAAAAACAAAAAAAATAGGAAGCAACAAATATCACTTATTAATATTTCTCAACATCAATTTTTTCAATTCCTCAATAAAAAAGATACAGACGCAGAATAACAGAATAGACATAGATAAAGGATCCATTCTTCTGTAGCATCCAAAAAACTGTTTTTTAGCATCCAGCAAAGACATCACCTCCCAGTAAAAGGATGGAAAGAGAGATTCCAATTAAATGAACCTAACAAAAATGTTTTGGTAGCCATTTCAATATCTGACAAAATAGCTTTCAAAGCAAAGCTAATCAGAAGAGACAGAGAAGGACACTACATTCCCAACAAGGGAAAATCCACCAAGAAGAAACTGCAAGTCTTAATATCTGCACACCAAACACATGGGTACAGAAGTTCATAAAAGAAATACTGCTATGATTTAAATTATATGTCAACACTCACACACTCATAGTGGAAGACTTCAATATCCCTCTCTCACAAAGAGACAGGTCATCTAGACAAACACTGGACAGAGAAGTTTCAGAGTTAACTGAGAACAATCCAGCTACCATTCAGGTCCAGAACCAAGATATAAGGCAGCTCACCTCACTACCCACCTCATCTATGAACTGCTTAAGCATATAAAGCAGCCAAATCTGTTGATTTAGAGCTACAGGATGTCCAGAACATAAGACAACAATAATATATCTGAGAGAAACCCTGGTGAGAGCTCACTATCAATCAGAAACCAGAGGACTTGAACCAGACCAATGACTCATTGCAATAAACACTTATAAGTAAAGATGTATGGATTAAAGGGTCCACCGTGTGACTGTGTCATACTGCAGCTTTCATGCTGAGATTTCTTAAAGTTATTTTTTGTTGTTATTACTTTGACTTTTAGGTTTTGTTTTGTTTTTGTGGGGGAAGGTTAAAAGGTCAGAGGGCAGAAGCAAAGGGATGTGAATTGGATCAGGATACATGATGTGAAACCCACAAAGAATCAATAAAAAGTTAACAAAATCAAAAAAATGGACATACACACACACACACACACACACACACACACACACACACACATATATATATATATATATATATATATATATATATATATAACATTTCACACAAATTATAAAAGAATATACCTTCTCAGTACCTCATGGAACTTTCTCCAAGACTGACCACATATAGGAAACAAAGCAAGACACAAGAAAACAGAAATAACAATCTACATCTTATCACCACAAATTAAGCAACAACAGAAACAATAGAAAGTTTACAAACTCTTGGGAACTGAACAATTTAATGCCCAGTTTTAAAAAAAAATGAGTCAACATAAAAATTAAGAAAGTAATTAAATACTTTCTAGAATTCAATGAAAATACACATATAACTTACCCAAACTTATGGAACACAATGGAGGTGATTCTAAAAGGGCAAGGACAATAAACTAAGTGCCTACAAAAATTGTTTTTTAAGAGCTCTAATACTAGTAACTTACCAGCACAACCGAAAGCTCTAGAACAAAAGGAAGAAAATACACCTAAAAGGAGTAGACATAAAAAATAATAAAAATCAGGAATGAAATCAATAAAATAGAAACAGCAACAAAATACAATAAAAAGAATCAAGGAAACTTGAGTTGGCTTTTTGACAAAATCAATAACATTGACAAACATGTATCCAAATTAACTTAAAAAATGGAGAGAGAAGATTCAAATTAGCTAAATTAGAAATGAAAAGATTAAAGTAACAACAGACATTGAAAATCCAGAAAAATCACAATGACATACTTTAAAAACCTGTATTCCACCAAATGGAAAAACCTAAAAGAAATAGATAATTTTCATACATAACACTTACCAAAGTCAAATCAAGATCAAAAAAGTAATTTGAAAAGACCTATCACTCTTACTGAAATAGCCTAGGACCAAATAATTTTAGTACAGAAATTTACTACAATTTGAAAGAAGAGTTGTAGTTAGACTTTCTCTGGACCACTAGCTCCCAAATAATGACATGGAGACTTTTTATTAAGCATAAAAGCATGGCCTTAGCTTAGATTTGTTTCCAAAGAGCTTGTATAATTTAAAATAGCCAGTTTATATTAATCTACTTTCTATCACATTGCTTGTTACCTCTCCTCTATACTTTATGTCTGACCTCTGCTTTCGGATGATAAAATTCTCTTGCCCAGATTCTTTATCCAAGTTCCTCTTTTTTCCAGAAGTCCTCCCATCCTCTCCTACCTAGTTATTGGCTATTCAGCTCTTTATTAAACCAATCAGTAGGTGTCTTAGGCAGGATTGGTAAAGTGACATACCTTCACACCATGAATATCCTGCAGCATTCTTCCTTTTTTTGTCTAAGTAAAAATGAAAGATTTAAACTCTAACATAGTAGAACTATATAAAATAAGAATTATCAGGTAAGAATTACATTCACAATGTCCAGTCCATTTGTATATGGCAAATTTGGAGAAAGTACCTTATTATCTCTCCTACCTTGGTGATTCCATAGTTTTATACCTTAACCATTTTCTATTATAACTTATATTGTCAGATTAAATATAACTTTTTGGACCTTAAAACATTCTCTTAGATAAATAATTTAAGCTTTTATATCTCTTAACCTTTATAAACTTTACATCTCTTTTGTGAGTTTCTGTTTTGAAGTTGGCAACAAAGAAAATGGTAAAACTATAACAATCTAGTCTTCAACACCATCAGATGCCTGAGAAGACTAAAATATTACCAAAGTAAACAGGAAGTGCGGAGCAAGCAACTTAAAAAATTATAGAATTGATAGAGACAATTGGCTGCCTGGAAGTACATAAAACATATAGGCTGGTTTAATTTAATAGGATTTAGCAGGATTATTCAATGTCTCTCAGCAGCTTTTAATCATTAGCATGTTAAAAATTTAATGTTAATAGAAGAGTTTATAGGCTACAGACATCCTATGTTATGATATTTCCCATCCTTATATGACTTATTCTTTTTATATTACCTTACTCTCTCTTTAAAAACTTTATATTTTTAAACTATCTTTTCTGACTCTCTTTACTCATGTTTTTCTTTCTACAGCATCTAAGCAACTTTTTTTCAAGCATATTGTACTTGTTCAGAGGTTTTCTCATTCTGGACCTGGCTTTCTGCAGGCCATGGCTTCAGGAAAATATTGCACAACTGTTGCAAAGCCATTCTGTGCATCTATAGGCTCCTTTTGCTGCTCCACTTAGCACATGGCTCTGGAAGTAGACTCAGTCACCCTTTGATCTGTGAGATCCAAACCTTAGGCTGGTAGGCACTGGCTTGGAGCTGTATTTATCCACTTCATCTTAGAGAAGTTGTTGAGCTCATGTTGCAGCAGGTATTTCTGTCTAGTCTCCTGAAGCACAGCAGCTGCTCACAGGCCCTACACATGATATACATGCCTCCACATTGGACACCCAATGCACTCAGACTTTCTTTGGCTCACCAGCTCCTAAATAATGACTTAGAGACTTTTAATTAAATATTAAAGCTTGGCCTTAGCTTAGGCTTGTTTCTAACTAGCTCTTATAACTTAAATTAACATGTTTATATTAATCTATGTATTGTCATATGGTTTGTTATCTCTCCTCCATATCGTTCATCCAAGTTCTTGGACTTCTGGTAGGTAAAATCCCTTGTGACAGGTTTTTTCCCCAAGTTTTTCTTCCTGGAAGAACTACCTATTCTCTCTTGCCCAGCTATTGGCCATTCAGTTATTTATTAAACCAATCAGAAAGTGTCTTAGGCACATGAAGTGATACATCTTCACATGGTATGATCAAATATCCCTCAATAAATTCTAAAGTCTTTAAATTATTTCACAAAAGAGAAAGAAAAGGAACATTGACCAATTCATTTTATGAAGTCATAGTTACTCTGTTACCAAAACCAAATAAAGACCCAACAAAGAAAGAGAATTACAGACCAGTTTCCCTTATAAACATAAGGGGAAAATTCTCAATTTTCCGAGACAAATTCAAGAATACATCAAAAATATCATCTAATACTATCAAGCAGGTTTCTTCTAAGTGATGCAAGATTGGTTCTATATATGCAAATCTGTAAATGCAATCTACTGTATAAACAAAGTGAAAGTCAAAAACCATAAGATCATCTCATTAGATGAATAAAAGGTCTTTGAAAAAAATTTATGTCCCTTCACAAAAAAAAGTAATGGAAAGATTAGGGATATAAGGGATATACCTCCATATAATGAAAGCAAGCCCAAAAACCAACATCAGCTTAAATGGAGAGAAACTCAAAGCATTCCATAAAATCAGAAACAGGCAAGGTTGTCTAAACTCTCCATACCTATTCAATATAGTACTTCATATCTTAGCTAGAACAACAAAACAACTGAGAAAATCAAGAGGAGATAAAATGGAAAGGAAAAAGTCAAGCTATCTTTAATTTCAGATGATATGATAATATACATAAGTGAGTCTAAAACCATTAGGAAACTCATACCACTGATAAATCCTTTTAGCAAAGTATCTGGATACAAAATTAACAAACAAAAATTAATAGAAATCCTATATTCAGATGACAGATGAAATGAGAAAAAATCTGGTAAACAACACTTTTTAAATCACCTCAAAATGTAGACACTATTTTGAGTTTGCTCTAATCTAATCCAATGAAAGACTTGTATGACAAAAACTGTTAGACTCAAGAAGGAAACTATTCGAGTCCCACCCGGGGTAAGAATGCTGTCTTTTAGACACTTGAAAGCCAAGAAGGCAGTGCTGAAAGGCGTCCACAGCCACAAAAAGAAGAAGATCCGCACATCGCCCACTTTTCGACGGCCCAAGACTCTGCGGCTACGAAGGCAGCCTAAATACCCCCGGAAGAGCGCGCCCAGGAGGAACAAGCTTGACCACTATGCCATCATCAAATTCCACCTGACCACTGAGTCAGCCATGAAGAAGATAGAAGACAACAACACACTGGTGTTCATTGTGGATGTCAAGGCCAACAAGCACCAGATCAAACAGGCTGTGAAGAAACTCTACGACATTGATGTGGCCAAAGTCAACACCCTCATAAGGCCCGATGGAGAGAAGAAGGCATATGTTCGGTTGGCTCCTGATTATGATGCTCTGGATGTTGCCAACAAAATTGGAATCATCTAAACTGAGCCCAGCCGGCTAATTCTAAATATACACTTTTTCACCATAAAAAAAAAAGAAGGAAACTAAAGACGAATTAAGAAGATGGAAAGATCTCCTATGCTCATGTATTAGTAGGATTAATAAAGTAAAAATGGCTATCCTACCAAAAGCTGTTTACAGATTCAATGCAATCCTCATTGAAATTCCAAATGATTCTTTATCAATTAGAAGGGACAATTTTTAGTTTCATATGGAAACACAAAAAATACAGTATAACTAGAACAATCATGAAAAACAGAAGATCTAAGTTGGCATCACCATTCCTAATTTCAAGCGATACTACAGAGATATCATAATAAAAACAGCATGGTATTGATACAAAAATAGACATATTGATCAATGGAATTGAGTCGAAGACCCAGACATAAATCCACACACCTATAGACATCTGATTTTGGATAAAGAAGACAGAAATGCACACTGGAAAAAATAGCATCTTCAACAAATGCTGCTCGTCAAATTGGACGACTGAATGTAGAAGAATCCACATAGGTCCATACTTATCACCCTTTAGAACACAACTTCAAATCTACCAGACACTTTAGCATTAAACCAGATACACTGAACCTGATAGAGGAGAAACTGGGATATAGTCTTGAACTCACTGGCACAAGAAAAGACTCCAGGCTGCAACTGCACACAGTGGATCAAGAGGTGAGTGGTCAGCTAGTTAGATGGATTCCTCATTCTCTAGCCTCTCTGTACCTGGACAAAACCCTAGACCCTCAACCACCTGCTCAGCTTTACTAGCCAGCCAGCAGGCAAGCTTCCTGTGGGTAGGCTGCTCCAACCCCCACCCCCATCTGCAGCCCTTGTAAACTACAAGGTCCACTCTGACCCCCAAACCACCCATCCCCTACAACCTCAGAGAAACTCTAAAGCACAGGCTGAAACTGCACAGCGTGAACAAAGCGGTGGGCCAAAAAAGATCTCAGCAGCTCCCTGAGACACAGACAGTGATGGTCAGAGTAGACTAAGAGCAGCTCCCTAAGACACAGATAATAACTACAAGGATTGGGCTAAGAGGCAAAGACACTGCTGGCACCAGTTGGAGGTAGAGATGGGTAGGCGCCAATGCAAAAGTTCATTCAACAACTCAAAAGCAACATGGTAGTGCCAAAACCTAGAGGCAATAGAATAGGAAGACCTGATCATTCTTATATAGAAGAAGCAGAAGAAAATGATCTTAAATTTAGCTTCATGAAGATGATAGAGACCCTTAAAGAGAAAATGAAAAAATTACATTGAAGAAATAAAGCAAAAGACAAACAAAAAATTGAAAGAAATCAATAAATCTATTAAAGAAAATTTAAAAAAATTAAGAAAAAGCCATTAAACACGTGGAGGAAACAGTTGACTTGAAAACTGAAATAGAGGGAATAAAGAAAACTTAAACTAAGGGAATTCTGGAAATGGAAAATCTGAGTAAACAAACAGAAACTATCAATGCAAGCATAACAAACAGAATACAAGAGATGGAAGAGAGAATCTCAAATGTTGAAGATACTATAAAGGAAATAGATTCATCAGTCAAAGAAATGATAAATCCAACAAATTCTTAACACAAAGCATCCAGGAAATCTGGGACACTATTAAAACAGAAAATCGAAGGGGAAAATAAAGGATAGGAGATGAACTCCAGCTCAAAGGCACAGGAAATAAAGTTATCAAAAAGAGATGGAGAAGGACACTTCATACTTTTCACAGGAAAAATGCATCAAGATGAAGTCTCAACCTGAACACTTATGACCCAAATAAAACAGCACCCATATTTGTAAAAGAAACATTACTAAAGCTTAAATCACACATCAAACCCCACACACTAATAGTAGGAGACTTCAACACCCCACTCTCCCCAATGGACAGGTCAACCAGACAGGAACCTAACAGAGAAATCGGAGAACTAAAAGATGTCATGACTCAAATGGACTCAAATGGACTTAACTGACATTTATAGAACATTTCACCCAAACTCAAAAGAATACGCCTTCTTCTCAGCACCTCATGAAACTTTCTCTAAAACTGAACATATTCTCGGTAACAAAGCAAACCTCAATAGATATAAAAAATTGAATAACCTCCTGTATCTTAAGAATCACCATGGCTTAAAGTTAGAAGCCAACAGCAACACTAATTGAAGAAAACTGCAGACTCTTGGAAATTGAATGGTGCTCAATTAAATCATCCTCAAGGCAAGGAAGAAATAAAGAAAAAATTGAAACAATTCTAGAATTCAACAAAAATGAAGGCACAATGTACCAAAACTTAGGGTACACTATGAAATCCATACCAGAAGGAAATTCCAGAGCCCTAAGTGCCCACATAAACAAAGTGGAGAAATAAGGAAATGACACTAGTGACTATGTATATATATATGTATATATGTATATACTTTGAAGATCAGTCCTCTGTCTGATGTGGGAATGGTGAAGGTCTTTTCCCATTCAGTAGACCTCCTTTTTATCTTATCGACCATGTCCTTTACTTTACAGAAGCCTCTCAGTTTCAGGAGGTCCCATTTATTCATTGTTGCTCTCAGTGTCTGTACTATTGATGTTATATTTAGAAAATGGTATCCTGTGTTCATGCATTGATAGCTACTTCCTGCTTTCTCTTCTATCAGGTTCAGTGTGGTTGAATTTATATTGAGGTCTCTTTAATCCATTTGGACTTGAGTTTTGTGCATGAGGATAGGTATGGGTCTATTTGAATTCTTATACATGCTGACATCCAGTAATGCCAGCACCATTTGTTAAAGATGCTTTCTTTAATTCATTTTATAATTTTAACTTTTTTGTCAAAAATCAGATGTTCATAGGTATTTGGATTAATATCAGGGTCTTCAATTTGATTCTATTGGTCAACTTGTCTGTTTTTATGCCAATACCAAGCTATATACATTACTGTAGCTCTATAATAAAGCTTGATGTCAGGGATGGTAATGCCTCCAGAAGTTCCTTAATTGTACAGGATTGTTTTGGCTATCCTGGGTTTTCTGTTTTTTCATATGAAGTTGAGTATTGTTCTTTCGAGGTCTGTGAAGAATTGAGTTTGTGTTGGAATTTGATGGGGATTGCATTGATTATGTAGATAGATTGATATATTTCATATGTTGAACCAGCCCTGCATCTCTGTAATGAAGCCGACATGATCAAGGTGGATAAATTTTTTTATGTGTTTTGGATTTGATTTGCCAGTACTTATTGAGTATTTTTGAATCAATGTTCATGAGTGAGATTCATCTGTAATTTTCTTTCTTGGTTGAATCTTTTTGTGGTTTCAGTATCAGGGTAACTATTGTCTCATAGAGTTTGACAGGGATCCTGTTTCTATAATGTGGAGCACTTTTATAGGTACTAGCTCTTCTTTGAAGTTCTGGTAGAATTCTACGCTAAAACCATCAGGTTCCAGACTTTTTTTTTTTGCTTTTGATGGCAGCTTCTATTTCTTTGTAGGTTACAGGTCTATTTAGATTGTTCACTTGGTCTTGATTTAATTTTAGTACGTGGTACTTTTGCAGAAAAGTGTTCATTTCTTTTACATTTTCTAATTTTGTGGAGTTCAGGTTTTTGAGTATATATATATACTCAAGAAATTAGACATCAAAATTCCAAATAACCAAATTAAAAAATGGGGGTACAAATTTAAACAGAGAATTCTCAACAGAAGAATTTCAAATGGTTAAAAGACTATTAAGGAAATGTTCAACATCCTTAGTCATCAGGGAAATGAAAATCAAAATGACTCTGTGATACCATCTTACACCAGTCAGAATGAATGGCTAAGATCAAAAACGTTAATACTAGCTTATGCTGGCTTATGCTGGAGAGGATGTGGAGTAATGGGAACACTCCTCCATTACTAGTGGGAATATAAACTTGTACAACCACTCTGTAAATCAGTATGGTGGTTTCTCAGAAAACTCGGAATTAACCTACCTCAAGACCCATCAATACAACTCCTGGGCATATACCCAAAGGATGATCAACCATACTACAAGTACTTTTGCTCAAGTATGTTCATAGCATCATAATTCACAATAGCCAAAACCTGGAAACCTAGGTGCCCCTCAACTGAAGAATGAATAAAGAAAATGTGGTACATTTACACAATGGAGTACTACTCAGTGGAAAAAAAAATCTTGAAATTTGAATGCAAATGAATTGAACTAGAAAAAACCATTCTGAGTGAGGTAATCCAGACACTGAAAGATAAGCAGAGTATGTACCCAATCATAGGTGAATACTAGCTATAACACAAAGAGTAAGAAGCCTTTATATATTCCATGACCTCAGAGAAGCTAAGTAACAAGGAGAACCCTAAGAGAAAC
Organism: Myodes glareolus; assembly: GCF_982192425.1. Classification (NCBI taxonomy): domain Eukaryota; kingdom Metazoa; phylum Chordata; class Mammalia; order Rodentia; family Cricetidae; genus Myodes; species Myodes glareolus. Next base: position 79,903,375 of record NC_142031.1, on the reverse strand, counting down.
ATACATAGATCCCCCCTGGGAACGGGAAATAGACAAGATCTCCTGAGAAAATTGGGAGCATGAGGGTGAGGGGAGAAGAGTAAATGGAAGGGGAAGAGGAGGGAAGGGGACGGAGAGGAGAACTAGAGGGAATGGGATAGTCAATATGGGGGAAGGACAGAGACAGAAAACATGGAAAGATATATGTTGATCGACGGAGCCATTAGCAAGAAACCTAGCACTAGAGAAATTCACAGGAATCCAAAAGGATGACCCAGCTGAGACATTAAGCAATAGTGGAGAGGGTGCCTGAACTAGCCTTGCCTGGTAGTCAGATGCTGCGGGAGTACCTTCCGCTCCTTCAGCCAATATTCGCTGAAGTATGAGCCCACAATGCTGAAGGAGCGGAGTCAGATTGATGACTGTCTTAAATGTCATCATAGAACCTACATCCAGAAACTGATGGAAGCAAATGCAGAGAATCACAGTTGAGCACTGGGCTGAACTCCCAATTTTCAGTTGAATAGAGGGAAGAATGAGAATATGAGCAAAGAGGTCAAGGACATTGTGGGGATATCCACAGAAATAGATTATCTGAGCTAATGGAAGCCTTCCAACTCTGGCCTGACAGTGAGGGAATCAGCATAGGACCAGACTAGTACCTCTGAATGTGGGTGAGAGTTTTATGGCTGGGACACACTATGGGGCCACTGGCTGGGAAAACAGAATTTATCCCTACTGCTTGTTCTGAGTTTTTGGAACCCATTCTCTCTGGAGGGATACAGATGCTCAGCCTAGATAGAGAAGAAAGAGCCGTGGTCTTGCCTCAAAGCAATGTGCTAGACTTTGTTGACTCTGCATGGGAAGTCTTATCCTCTCTGAGGAGGCAATGGGTGGGGGGATGATATGTTGGAGGAAAGGTGGAGGGAACAGGAGGAGGGGAGGGGGTAAATGGATTTGCAATTTAAAATGAGAAAAGATAGGTTTTTAAAAAATAAATAAAAATTAAAAAAGAAAAGACTTTTTGAGCAGAATACAATTACATTAGCATAGGCAATGATACACAATAAATGTGATGTAATGAAATTAAAAGCTTATTAATGGCAAAGGATACTATATTAAGTATCAACCTATAGAATGGAAAAAGATTTTTAACCAAGCTAAACATTTGGTAGAGGACTAATATCTGAAATATATAAAGAACTCAAAGAACTAGATAGCAAGAAAACTAAGAACCCAAATAAAACAGTAGGTTACAGATCCAATCAAAAATTTTTCAAAAGAAGACTCTCAAATGACTGAAAAAAAAACTTGAAGAAGTGTTCAGCATCTTTAGACATCAATGAAATGCAAGTCAAAACTACTTTGATATTTCATTGCACACCCATCAGAATGGCTAAGATCAATAAACCATGTGACAGCTCGTGCTGGATGGGATGTGGAGGAAGTGCAAATTTATAGAGCCACTGTGAAATTTAATGTGGTGGCTCCTCAGGCGATGGTAATCAAGCCACCTCAAGATCCAGCTATATCACTATTGGAAATTGTACTGGATAGTTTTATGTCAACTTGACACAAGCTAATGTCATCTGAGAGTAGGGAACCACCATTAAGGAAATGTCTCTATAAGACATGACTGTATACAGGCTTGCAGGACATTTTCTTAATTAGTGATTGATGGAAGATGGTGGTGCCATCATTGGGTTAGTAACTCTTCATTCTATAAGAAAGCAGGTGAGCAAGCCATGAGTATCAAGTCAGTAAGCAGCTCCCCTTTATGGCCTCTGTATCAGTCCCTGCCTCCAGTTTCCTTCCCTGCTTGAGTTTCTGTCCTGTATTCTTCCTCCAGTGATGGACTGCAATGTGGAAGTGTTGCCTTGTTTTTTAAATCAAAATGGAGTATCAACAATTTTTAGCTATATAATGATTCTGTGAGTGTTAATGGACTAATTTAAGTCATTATACCTAGACGGTAATACACAATATACAGAAAAATGCCTAATATGAAGAGTCATTCACAAATCACTTTTCCAAGTCACTGTTGTCGAACTTGAGTCATATAATAGGTGAGGATTTAGAGGGTTCTAAAAGTGTCTAGAATTTGGGCTGATCTCTGTTCCCTCTTTCACTCAATGCCAGAATGACACTATTGTATATATTTAATGTGTGTGTGTAGATTATACACATATACATGTATGTGTATTATATAAAGTATATATATACATTATATATATATTTATGTATATATACACAGAGATAGAGAGGAGAGAGAAAGAGAGAGACTCAACTTAGTAGACTTAACCTTCTATGTGAACTTTATTTCTATAAAGTACAGGAATCCTCTAATTGTGACATTCTGTCTCTCTTTTTATCCAAGCCACCTGTGTATTTTTAAAAGCTTCATTTGTTTGTTTCTCCTCTAACCATAAAAAAATACTCTCATCCAAATCTTCTGCCACCCTAAGCAATAAAAATAATAAATGAGCGAACTGAAGGCTCTACTCCAAGTTTTAAGATGCTCCAGCAAAGGTGACCCTGAAGAATTACAATGGTGTGTTATCAATTAGTTGACATTATCTAGAAAAATGAGGCTAAATGTTCCTCTGTTCTGCCTAGCTTTATATCTCATAATTCCAGCTGAAATTGTTTATTGCAAATGTATATGATGATATTCTGGATGGACTTATGCTGAGTCCCCTCTGCCCTGGATTTTCAATGACCACTTTAAATCTCTTGACCACCAGTAGAGAAAATGTACTTCTATAAAAGTTAATGTGAGGAAAGTCAAGTCGGTGATACCAGGGTTGGGGGAATTCAGCTGTTATTAAATGCAAGCATATTTACAAAGCTAAAAACAAAACAGACTTGAAAATGCACGAGATGAAAGTCTGCCTCTGAGAACTATTCTATCCATGAGGCTAAATTTGATGCAAGATATTCATCATCATAATCTAACTTTAATATCCAGCCTATTTAGAGGCATCATACTTCAAAAGCTTTTCACATATATTATGTCATTTTGTCTTAAGAAAACTCTATAATATTAGATTAGGTGATACCTAGGATTGTAACAGAACTGAGCTTATATTCTATAGAAATAAACATATTTTCTAACAACACAATGTTCATGTGCATATATCAATTATTTGCAACAGATACATATGATTTTATTACTTTGGTAAAGAAACAAAGTTTTGTCATTTAAAACTTCTTTCCAGAAAAGTAATATAAAGACAAGTGAGGAAAATTTATTTTTCGTGGTGCTCCTCTCTGAGCTTTTAGCTTCTAGGAGCTGGAAGTGCTGAAAGAAATTAGAGTTTGATGCTTTTCATTCACTGCTGTAATTTAAGAAATTTTTTGACAAATCTCAAACCCAACAAATTTACATTAATGTCATGTGCTAATTAAAGTCCAGTGTTTATTATGTGTCACCAAGATTTGTTTTTATTTATTTATTGCGGGTGTATCATGTGTGAGAGTGGTCAGAAGACCATTTCTTCCATGTTTACTTGCCATGTCATGGTAAAAGAGCAGGGGGTGCTGGGATTACAGGTGTGAGCCCTTCTTCTTATTTGAGTTCTGGATGCCACCAGTCATCAGAGCAGTGTAGAAAGTGATTTTACCTGCTGAGCCTTTACACAAGCCATGTTTTACAAGTTGCTAACAAACATGCTTTATTCTGGAATCTAATCTACAACCTACAGTACTGTCATCTCCAAGGTCTCAGTACCCTCAGCTCTGCCTTTGTCATCCACATATTTAGCCCTTCTGAAAATACTGGTCAGGATTTGTTCTGCCTAGTTTTATCTCAACTTGATACAAGCTAGTCGTATTTGGGAAGAAGGAATCTTGATTTGGAAAATGCTTCCACTGGATTGGGCTGTGAGCAAATCTGCGGAATATTTTCTTGATTGATGATGGATGTGAGAGGGCTCAGCTTACTGTGGGCAGTGTCAGCTAGAGGTCACGAGAGCTGTAAAAAGCAGGCTGAGCAAGCCCAGAGGAGTAAGACTGTAAGCAGCATTCCTCCAAGGCTTCTTCTCCATTCCTGTCTTTAGTTTTCTGCCCTGACTTCTACCCTGACTTCCTTCAGTGATAGACTGTGATGTAGAACTGAAATAAAAAACAGACCCTTTTCTAAACATGTTGCTTTCTGCCATAGAGTGTTATCATAGCAACAAAAACTAAATAAGACAAGATTAGACCGAGATCATGAATTCTTATGTATAGTATCAAGAATGCCAATGAATTAAATTATGTCAGGAAATATGTGAGGTAATTATTTCATTTTATTTTGAATGCATCAGTACTCAAATACATGGAATAGAAGGATAGGGTCATTACTGCGTTTATTTTTAAAAAGAAAATTTTCTAAAATTAAATAACAGAAATTGATCTTTTTATAAGAAAAGAATATGATGAGTAAAGGATACACCAATAAGGTGAAGTCATTAGGGGTTAATAAAGGCTGACTGTATTCCACTGACAGCATATTCATATTTTCCTCTAAAACCTCAGCATCTGTAAAGATCATCTGGACCTGAGGTGTCAGTTCCTAGGCAAATGTACTCAGGGTTTATTTGTTGATGTTGAGAGGCAAGTTTCAAAAATTAAATGCACAATTTAGAGAGTAATTCAAATATATGTGTAATTTTCTGCTTCATCAGAGTTCCTTTATAGGCAGAAACTCTTAGAAGGTTTAGAAACATTGATCTATAGAATGTCGATAACCGAAGACAGTTACTTCCTTGTGTACTTTACATAGGTCCTTCTCATTAGTGAAGGAAATTTTAATCATTTTATGCTCTGTCATCTCTTGACCAGGATTTACTAGTCACAATGTGATAGTTAGTACCCACTTATTTTTTAAATCCTAGAGTAAGGAAGTGTGCTTCAGTCTTCTGAGTGCTGGGATGACAGGCATGAGTCACCACGTCTAACAGGGTCTTCAGGCATATATTCATAGGGACAAACTCATATCCGCACTCATTGTTTACAATCATCAGGTAGATTCACTATTCAACTGAAATCTCTAGGAAACAACTCTTAAATGCAACCTGTCATCATCTTCAGCTGTTTTATTCAAAATTATGCATGGCAATGCTCTGACTTCACATAAGTAAATCATGACTGGAACACTCCTTTAGCATGCTAAGAATTTAAATTGTTAAATAAAGTACACATTGAAAACTTAAAGATAAAAGAGGAAGTTGAATAGGAATCCTGTCACAAGAATGTCATTTTAGGTTATAATATAAGATATACTCTACTTAGCAAATTTTACGGATGTAGTGATAATGAATATTGCTTTATATTGATTGGTTCCTAAGAAATAGAATATGAGCATTTCAGCATAAAAAGTATCAGTGAAAACTGGCAAAAATGGAGGAAAATGATACTCCTTAAATGCTTCAAAACATACTTAATTCTTTTAGTGAGTTCAACTTAAATTTAGCTTCAAATATCAATTGCTAGGCAATCAGAAATGCCATGTTATCTTACTGGGTTCTTTCTCAAGATGTTATATACTATTTTCCTGTGTCCATTGCAAAAGTGGGAAGATTAAATTAGTAGAATAAATAGATAAGATCTTTGATTTATATATCCGGCCAGTACTCATAGTGAAATCCTGTCAGAAACAACAATAATACATATGTGAAAGAAAATCTAGCTATTTAGGCCATGCAAGTTCCATTTGCAATAAACACTTAAGAATACATTTGTTTTCTAGGATAAATAATAAGTATGTTTTAAGAATAGAAAGAAATGTCCTGCTAGGGCCATCATGCTTCTGAATTGTCATATAGACAATGATTAAATTAGTTCTGTGACAATCTGGCCCAGGTGTAATAGAGTAGAATACTGGTAAGAGGCAGAGAGTGTGGACTGAGTAGAAGACCATTTTATAGAGGTTATGAATAGATCTGAGTCTTCTATATTAGAACATAGCAAACATTCCTGTAGCTCTATAGCAAGGATGAAACAAAAACGTGAACTCACAGACACACTACAAGACCTCTATTTTTATAATGGATTTCAGTGTTGTTGATATAATATCCATTACTTCTGTTGTTCTATAGAGACTAATAGTTTGAAAAACATGTACATGATCTTTGCTCTGGAGTATATGCAGTCCAAAGGAGTCCAAAATCCAACAAACCACCAGAAGAACTTTCTTTAAACAAATAAACAGCAAGGTACAAACAATTAATATTTCCCAAATCAGCAGTAAATTGGTATTTAAAAACATCCAAGGCCTAAAAATGTAGAAACAATTGAAGTTCCTAAAAAAATATGCCCTTGTCTTAGAGTTTTAGATGTCTTCAATGCTTAGCTGGTAAATTTTAGTGCAGTGTATTTAATACAGTGATTAGTAAAATATATATTATACTTTAACATCAAGAATAGCTCCAAAGTCTTAGAAAAACTGAACTCCATGAAGAAAGACATTTAAAAAAAAAGTAGAATTTTAGCTCTCTGTTTTCATATTTCAAAGAACCTAAGACAAAGTGTGGGAAACTAATAGTGGTAGATATTTAACTATGCCAAACACTGATAAATTGCAACAAATACTCAACATATCTATAATTTCATTTCAGTGAAAATTAGCACACAAAGGACATTGTTTTCCCACCAAAGTTTAATGTAGATCCTAGAATCTGTTGATAATGGTTTAATCAAGTTTATGCACTTAACCAGAACATGAGACAAGTCTTTTGCTAAGATAGACCTTTTCTCCTTCAAGTCCTTAAAGATTTTAAGGTGATAATTCTAATTATCTGTAATGATTCACCTAATTCACTAATTAAGTCTTTCAAATAAAGTTTGAAAATAATGAGTGCCTAACTAATGACTGCGACTGACGTAGAAAATTAGTGTTCACCAAGTTCCTGTGTCTTTTCTAACAAGTTACTTTCATTCCATGTGCTACCGTTCAATCCTCAGAGTCTCTGTTTGTATCTGTGTCCCAGAAATGGCAGGCTGGGAAGTACATATGCATCTAAGGGCAATCAAGCAAGTTGGGCCCAAAGCTTTAACAGCTGTACCACTGCTGCATCAAAGTCTTCACCAATTGTCTCTGTTATTTGAATTTCTGTCAACAGAGAGGAGTCAGTCACTTTGACTAGCTATGAACTAGTGTAGTAACCTACAGAAAATCAGTTGGCCTGTTCAAGGTTAAATTTGTTTGCTTTAAAAATGAAGAAGCTGGAATAGAAAGGCTTTGAAGTTTATTGTCTCTTCTAAGTGTTACGACTGCAAATAAAGTAGATTTTCTTAGTTATATCACACTTATAACTCAAACTTGGTTAAAAACAACCTTAACAAATAATCAAATTTTAACATTAAATAATGAACTGTCTTAAATAATCAATATATTAATGATGACATGAGTTAAAAAATGAGTACCCAAATCAATTAAATCAATGGGTTGAATTTAAAGGCAATGATGTATGGCTTTCCCATGACCTGAAAGGGTTTTTTTCTATCAGATTTAGCCAATAAACAAAGGATTAAAAACAAAGGAGTGAAAAACCTCTAAGACTTCAAACAAACTGCATAACTAGAAAAAAGCAAGTCCCCTCTTTCCTAAAGAATTGACTTTGTCACAACTCTCCAGACCTTCAGTTGCTCTTTTCTCTAAATTCCAATAACCATTTAACTTTTCCCCTGGGTTGACTCTGGTAGGTGTTCAATATCCTTTTTGTTGCCCAGGCCAGCCAACCAGCCAATTTAACAATCCAGCACACTGTTAATCTCTCTGTCTCTCTCCATCTCTGTCTCTGTCTCTGTCTCTGTCTCTGTCTCTGTGTGTGTGTGTGTGTGTGTTTCTCTCTGTCTCTGTCTCTGTCTCTCTCTTACACTACCACTCCCCAAATTTCCAATTCATTGCTGTCTATTGCCTCCTCATGAAACACTAACATTAGAATGCTGAGTGCTGTTAACAGCAAAATAAAAGAGTAAGAGGCAACAATTGAGGGAAATTGGAAAGGAGAAAGTATCAGAGGGGAAAAGAGAAAGGGTGAGGGAAGAGAAAGAGAGGTGATGGGGAGAGGAAGCGGAAGGGAGGGAAAAGGAGGAGAGGATAGGGAAGTGGCCTTTGAGCTCCGTTCTTCACACTCTACCAGTTACAAAGGAGTACCTTGCTTCTGTATACTTTTTGCCTTGTTTCTATGTACTTCTTTTCATTTTTATTACTGTTATTAACTGAGGTATTGTTTCTTGCAAGGTGAGGCAAGAGTTTCTCTTGATCATGTATGTGCATAAGAGGGGGGGTTCAGAGTTGAGGTAATGCTTTTAAGTCTGTATAAAAAGCCACATGAAATACAGTTTGTTATGCAGTTGTTCACAAAAAAAACCAAAAACAAAACAAAAAACATCTCTTCTTTCATTGTTCCCAAGGGCCTACAGTGCATTATTCTGTACTCATCCTGCTAATTTTTCACTCCTTTGCATTCTTTTCTCTTTAGCATGTGAGCTATTTAACAGTTTCATGAATGTTTTTCAATCGTCATCTCCACCTGCTAATTACACCCAATAAATGCATACCTTAAAAGACCCAAATTTTGGCCACTGCTTCTTACATCACTTACTGCAAAATAATCTGTCTTTCTTGAAATCTATTGCATTGCTTTTTGTTTTATAGTGTTGTATTATACATTCCTTATATTTTCCCATGTACTATCTTGAAGAGTTAAAAATTGTCTTGTTGCTAAAATATTATCCTAATATGTTTCTTGTATACATATTTATAGATAGTCTACATGTATTCATTGAAATAAAATTAATCATTAACTTTATAGTGATATAAAAGGTATTTTTCACATACTATGGTAGCAAATGAAAACAGTTTTATTTTCAAAAGTAACTAATTTATTGAAAATAATCTTGATTGAGGGCAGTGAGTGATACAAGGTTTTGTGGATTAAAGGTTTTGAGGAGGTCTATTTTGATGAGAGATAACATATTGTTCATAACTATAATTAGGAACAAATCAGTGGTTAATGATGCAGTATATTCTAGAGCCTTAACTGACAAGAAATAAGAAACAGTTTTCTCAACTTTAAGTGGTTTGCAAAATATTATTTCTGTACTTTGTTTCATGCACAGAAAATAATGGATAAGAGGTTTAATGTTCAGAAATTTCAATATTTATTCTTAAATACGTATTGTTGGGTTGTAGGAATATTGCATTTCCTCTAAAAGAGCTTAAAGCCTACGTGTATTAATTAGTTTCTCTATGAAAGCCTTCCAGACAATTACAGGATAATACTAATGGTCAATACTTTAGGTGCTTTTCATTAAACGTATAGTGTCGCTACCAGATAAATTGCTTCATAGAAAAGCACTTACCACAAAGCCCTGTAATGGAAGGTTAAGTGCTATCCTTAATTACTAATTTCAACCCTTATATTTTGCAGTGCAGGCACTTTAAAAGGAAGGAAATATAGTCTGTTGGTTCTTTTCTTGATTTTCTGATTATAGGATTTGGTGGTAAAAGCATTAGTCTAGTGGCTTTTATAATGAAAAATAACCTCCCTAAATTTTTAAAATAAAAATATCCAAACCACAAGCTGATATAAAAGATATATACTAGACCATGATATTGAACTCATATTTAAAAACACTTTGTTCTAAAAACTTTAATCTAGATCACTCACACTTTGAAATTTACATTCAGCCTTTATGGCTGTGTTGCAAAGGATGTTTGAAATTCCCGTGTCCTTTCCCCCATCAGCATCCTTCTAAAGTGTACACAGAGGAGGTGACTAGTGGGCAATAATCTAACACAATGGTGAGGTCTCTCTGATCTTCACAACGTTAAGTTCATATGTGTAGAATACATTCAGAATTTTAACATGTTTAGAAGTGATGTGTTTTTATAAGTATAATATATATGCAATTTTTCTCAAGTGCTATAATATTTTTATATGTCAGCCATTGCATGTGTTATTGTGTTGCACAATAACAACTTTAAGTTGGCTCACTTTTCACTAATTAATATTAATTAAAATTCTCCTTAGTGAAACGGTACCTAGAGTGCATGCCTAATATAAAAGATTATAATTGTGACAATTATTTTTAAATACTTGTTCCTTAATTATTATGCTGTACCAGCTTCTGATTTTTTAATTGATTTTTTCCTTTCCTTTCCTTTCCTCTCCTCTCCTGTCCTTCCCCATCCTTCCCTTTCCTCCCTCCCTTCCCTCCCTCCCTTCCTCCCTTCCTCCCTTCCTTCTTTCCTTCTCTTCCTTTCCTTTCCTTTCCTTTCCTTTCCTTTCCTTTCCTTTCCTTTCCTTTCCTGTCCTGTCCTGTCCTGTCCTGTCCTGTCCTGTCCTGTCCTGTCCTGTCCTGTCCTGTCCTGTCCTGCCCTGTCCTGTCCTGTTCTGCCCTGTCCTGTTCTTCCCCTCCCCTCCCTTCCCTCCCTCCCTCCCTTCCTCTCTTCCTTTTTTCCTTCTTTTCTCTTCCTTTCTTCCCCTCCCTCCTTCTCTCTCTTCTTTTTTTCTCTCTCTCTCTTTCTTTCATTTGATTTATGGCCTCTCTATGTAGTCTATCCTGGAGCTCACTATGTTGACCAAGGTGCTCTTGATGCTTTCCAGAATACCAAGGTGGTAAACACTCACTGAATGCTTACTACTTTTCAGTATTACAACAACTTCCAGATGCATGATTCATTTTTCTTGATTTTACATTCTGTCATAAGGAAGTTAGTTTATTATATTTGATTCATTAAGCATTTGCAAAACAGAAAAGATTAGGAATGAACTCTGAAAGTAGAGAATGATATAATTCAGAAAAAAGCTCAGAAAAGTGCCAAAGATATTTCATCTTTTTAGTGTGGGTTAGTCCAGAGAAAACTAGTATTTAACCAATAAATTATTTAATTAATAATTAATTAATAAAATTATTCTAAGAAGTGAATAATTCCAACAGAGGTGTTCCTTCTGCACTCATTCTTGTTATTAGTTTCATTGTGCAAAATATTAGTTGGTTTTATATTTTTATTTATACTATGTGATAAGTTGTGTGCTGTTTAAAAAGGAATATTTTGCAGACTTCAACTGAGTAGCACTATCATCTCCGAAGTCTCATGAATCACTATGGTTATATGAAAATGTAATGAACTCTCTTTACTCATAGCTCTACACCTGAGCTACAATGTTTCCTGTAATTGTGTTTCTTGTCATCTCACTCCAGGCTGGATCTCTGCCTGCCTCCTGCTCTTCTCTCTTCTTGCATGTTTCATGAGTCTCTGCTGTGTGCCACTGTTAAAGAAATAGCTTTGCTCTCCAAAAGAAAAAAAAAGTGCTATAACATTCTTTCCCTTGGATTGAAATTTTAACTGTTACTTTTGACAAAGCCTTTTTTTTTGTTCAAATGCAAGAATTTCGTAAAAAGCTTTGACATATTGTGCTTTTTATGTGTGCATTTTTTCTGTTGCATTGATGTTCTGGATTTTACAAACGGTAATGTGTGGCTTCAATTTCATCTATAAAATGCCGTTTGTACATGGTCGCAAGAACAGTTTAGGACAGCATTACATTGACATGACTCTAAAGTCTAATTAAATACTTTATGGTTTCTCAGAAAAACCACAATTTTAAGAAACGGACGCAAACATTGCTTTGCTTTTCCAGGCGTTTTTCACAAAATTGTTCCCAGGTCCATAAACTCTTGCTTACCTGCAGGGTAGCGTTCGATGACTGGCCAGCTGTCCACCTGTAAAGTGGCATTGCCTCCACTCCTTGTGAAACGCACTACATGGTATTTTCCATCATTAATGATTGCATTGGATTCTTCTATGGCGATGTCATCTGTCCCAACATTAAACTTAACTCCAATTTTTCCTTGGTGCTGTGAGGAAGGACAAGGATAAGGTCTTATTAAATCAATTGATTAGTCATCATTTGATAAGAATTTATGTAACAGGTGTTGTTCAAGAATATGCTTTGGACAACAGCTGCTTTCCTCTGATTTTATTTCTGAAAAACTGCATGCAATGGAAGCAAGATCTTGACATTTGGGTAAATCTGAGACACCTCTTTCACAGATAATTGATATTCTGAAAGACACACTTGCGAGGGCATTGAACGACCTTCTTCCTGGGTGTTGCTACTGAGAAGGTTCACAGCTGCTGGATTTAGAGCATACACTCTTATGTCTCTGACACAGTTCCTTTAATCTAATCTTCTCATTTCAGAAGAAAAACAAGACTTGAAACCCTCCCTTTCAATAATCAGTGAAATCAGAGCAATGAGATCTGTTTAGAGCCAAATGACAGATGCTCAGTATACAAGACATCTCTGTAACAGGGATGGGAAGAGAAAGAAGCATTCACTAAAATGATTTCTTAGTCATTAGTTATCAAACCATCCAGATGTTAGCAGTTTAAAACATACCCATTGCCTTTATCTAGCAGATAATGAAACTTGACATGAAGCTGCAATATCTTGTTCAAAGACACACAACAAAGACAAGCTGGGACAAAAGTCTGATTACCTCATTTTTAGGTTACATCTTAGCTAAAGTGGAGCTAGCACAATTATCTATAATTCTCTCTCTCTCTCTCTCTCTCTCTCTCTCTCTCTCTCTCTCTGAATTATGTAAAGCAATATTAAAATAATCCTAAGGCGGAAGTTGTGGCTGTTGACTTCAGAATGTCACCAAGAGAAACATGTGCCTTGGAGAAGCATTCTCCAAAAGCAGGGCTGTCAATCCTACCAGGAGCTGAACTGATTTTGAAAGTATGTGGAATTTTTATTTAATCAGTAGCCCAGGATACTTGAGCTGCAGGCCCTCGTTAGAGTACATCAACTCATGATGTCTGTGGCATGCTTTTCATAAAGCCTTAGTTGAGAGAAGTGTCATGGGGAAAGAGGGTTCTACAGGACACACAGCCAAGCATCCCTGTAGAAAATTTAAATCATAAATGAGAAGCCTCAAGGTTTGGACCACATAACTTTAGACTTTTCTGGGTTCTCACTATTAAACTAGGCAGCAAGATGACACCATCAGCTCATGGCCTAATGTAAATTTTTTATTATTTATTTATTCTTTGAGAATTCTATACATATAAACAATGAATGGACTTTGATCTCACCCTTTCTTGCTTCCTCACCTACTCCTCTCCCAACTTTCTCCCTCCCTAATTTCTCTCCACCCAAGTTTATGTCTTCTTATTTATATTTTTAAAAACCCAAGGGTCTAATTAGTTCTACTCATGTACATATGGTAGTTATGGTTATCCACTGGAGTATAAGTAACCTACCTGGAACACTGCCCAGCACATTTTAAAAAATAATGTTCACGTATTTGTTAATCACAGACAATATCACATCACTTAAATGAGGTTCTTATAACTTCCTCTGAATTTATCTCAAATGTGTTAAGATTGTATACATGTTTTTACTTAAATATATTTGCGTTTATTTAAGTATATTAAGAATACACAAATAATTCGCTAGGTATTTTATTAAAATGAGCTGATAGGAATTTCGATAAACTGATGAAATAACAAGAGCTCACCAATGTATCTAGGGCAAAAACAACTAAAACTGAAAAATTTCCAGATACCTTGAATAAAATTTCCATTTTATTAGATTTCTCCTGTTTGACACTTGAATTATTCCACAGATATTGGAATGTCTTGCCGTTTTAAGGCACATACCTTGGCATGTATTTAAAAGACTAGTGAGAAATATAACAGCAAATACAAATCAGTTCAAAGGGAAACTCTATATGAACAGTTCATGCCGCTATACAATTATTCTAGCTACTTTGACTAGGAATTTCTCTTCTTCATGGCTAAACACATATGCAGGATCTTAAGTACTAGCTAATGTCACACATGTAGACAAGAAAAGCTGAGGTTCCACCCCAGACTTTTGTCTCCAATGTCTGTACTCTGCATTACACTTGCTGAACGTAGGCGTATTGGCTCATTACAGCTCTAGAAAATGAGTCGGTAAGTCCATCGGTACCTGACTGCTGATTTTTATCTCCCTGCTCTAGTAGAAATGCAATGGGGCCCTCAATTATTATTTGAAGTTAGTAGTCATATATCAAGTATTGTGGGTTTCAAATAACTTTATAATTCATAGTATGCAACTGATATGCTATTGTGATGATACATTAGACCACTTCCTTTTGATTCCATTTTAGCCAAGCATTTGAGGTGACTGAAATAAGCTTAGGAAATTGTTTTGCTATGTTACAAAATTAACTGTAAAATTCCCAAGACAGGTATGTGGAAGGGAGAGAGTATTGAGAACTAATTCTGATGCGCCAAATTCAGTTCAGCAGAAAAGGGAGGAAAGGCCAAGATGAGTCTCGTGATTGGACAGGGATTCAGGGAGAGAGTTGACCTGGGAGTTGATATTTTCATCACCCCCAGAAGACACTCAAACTTTCTTTCTCCTGCATGACGCAGTAAGGGACCTTACTGGAGTATCTAAGATTACTTCATTTGTGCCTTCTGCAATTTGTTTGAAGCAATCAGAAAAGCGGGATTTGGTTACACCCGAACAAAGAGATAGCTGAGCACCAGGTGACGAGTGCCTGAGCTAATTAGGACAGAGGCCACATGAGTGGATCAGAAACGAGAGAACTGGAGCAGAAGTGTGTAGTAGCCTGTTTAGGGAGACCTCAGAAAGGGTGGGAATGGATGATGAAGAGAACACAAGACAAAGTACCTGGACCCAGAGAAAGGACGTTCAATGCCTGAGGCAGAAAAAACTTAATGAATGTCTGAAGAAGATGCATTTATCCACCTCTATGGTATTTCAGGTAAGGTATCCTTTAATTTTTCATTTATTTAAAAGAGGGATTTTTTTTTAAAAAAAAACTTCCTATATAACAAAGCTATGCCATTTCTTGGCATATGCCCAAAGAACTCAACAGACTCCATAGAAACTTCCTTAGCTATGGTCAATGCTTCTCTATTCACAACAGCTCAGAAATGAACCCAATGTCCTTTTACACTGAATAATGAGAATGTGACAGATGTACACAATGGAATATTCTTCAGCTGCAAAGAAAAATAAAATCATGAAATGTATAAGTCAATAGGTGGCACTAGAAAACATCATACTGAGTGAGATAACCCAGATCCAGAAAAACAATTGTCCCATGTTGTCTCTCCTCACCAGTTCCTAGCTCCAAATCTCCAGATTTGAATATATAACCTTGAGTAAAGATCACAGAAATTAGAAAAGAAAGTGGGGACCATGACATGGGAGAGGGTCTGGATAGAAGGAATAGCAGGATGCAGATGATGTTCCTGTTGCTAGAAAGCAATCCAAATGTCCAGGTCTAGTGAGGTCATGGTTCTTAGAGGAGAAACTCATACCTCCACTTTGCTAAATTAGCATGACACCCAACTGCATTCCAAATACTTATTGTTATATCCACAAATAATTGTAGCTCTCAATCCTTACCCAAGAAACTTCTTTTTTCAACAGGTGAAGACCATTACCAAAAACCACAACAGGTCAAAATGCAAAGATCGTGGGGCACAGCACCAATGGATACATCTACAACACAACTCCCGCACGCAAATCTCAGGGCACATTGTAGAAGCGGGAGCACACAGATTGTAGGAATCAGAGGACCAGGAAATCTAATCTTAGGTTGTGTCCCCTAGAAAGCGCAGGGAAGCTTCATCTATGATATCTCAACAATATGGCTGCCTGAAAAAGACCTAAATAAGTACAATACCGATAACAAAGAAGGGGAAAATCTCGTGGATGTTCAATCATAGACAAAAAAGCACAAGCGACTAAGGAATGCTAAAAGGGGGAGAATTTATTTTTTCCATTCATTTTTTTTTCATGGATGAGTCCCTAATTAGTTATCTAAAGCCAATTGGTCAGTCACTGAAATCAGATACATACAAGGAACACTAAACAGACTATTAAATAAAGTATATTTATGTATGTAGGAACATAGAAGAAATAATGAAAGGAAACTGAATTTGAGAAGAAGTAGTGGTGGTCTGGGCTGGCCATGAGAATGGTTAGATGAAACAAAGGGAAAGAAGGAAATGATGGAATCATACTTCAATTTCAAAAATAATAAACGAGAAGTTGTTGATTATGTGAATGTGTCTTCATGAGCAAATGCATGCCCATATGTCAAGTGGCTCATGTAGAAGTCAAAGGACAGCTTAAAGGAGTTGATTCTGTCTTTCTACAGCACAGATTCTAAGGATCAAACTCAGATCATTGGTCTTAGTGGTACATGCCTTCACATACTCAGCCACTTTTTCAGCCTCTTAGGTGACAGATTCTTGACAGTATGGGTGAGAGATCTTTAAAAATGTACTCTGCAAGAACTCAGGGGAACACCCTCAGCTACGTAGTTGCTACTATACCATTAGCCTAGTGAGACTTCTTCTGCTCCTTATCCCCTCTTGTTCCTTCTGCCTCAGCCCTGGAGGGTGCATGAAAGAAGAAAAATTAATCATAGAAACAAGAGGAGGCAATTTTCGTCTCCTAGGACATGTGGACTCTCAGTGTGGTTAAACAGACATCACTGGGCAGCTTTAAGGGAGCATGTAGGTATTACTACAGGTCAATCAGCTGAAGTTACTTTTATTGGCTAAGAGGGAGCAGATGTTGTTGCTACGTGTGCTATCTAGGAGGAGCGAAAGACCTGGCAAGACCCTCCCTGGACTTCCCTGAGAATTGGGATTAAACTCCCCCAGGACAGGTCTAAATGTGAGCTCCATCCCAGAGTGCAGCTTTTGCAGCTTTAATAAGAACGTGATGATATTTGTTAACCCAGAGTTAAACAGTTGTTTGGGATTCTTTACTGTGTAAATGTCTTTCTTATAACAGAAGGCACAGAAGAAAATACTACTCAACTTTCCAAGCTGCTCTAAGATGATCACGATAATCTGATCTCCGTAAACTTCCATTTAGGAGGATGGAGTTTGTGAATAGAGGTATTTTCATGATAAAGCTTTAAAAATTACACAGTTGCTCGGGAGATTGCACTAAGGATAAAAGTACTTGCTGCTCCTCCTCCAAAGGTCTAAGTTCAGTGCCTAGTACCTGTCAGCCTGTGTATAACCATCTAAAATTCTGCTCCTGGAGATCTGATACAAGGTTCTAGCCCACTTTGGTACTCACACACGTAGCACACTTACACACAACAATAAAATAAATCATAAACACGATAGTAACTGCTTTCAATTAATCCTTAACTTCTTTTGCAAAGGACAACACAAAAATGCTTATTTCCTAGGACATAGAAATGGCCATATTTCACAATTTTGATTAATTCCCTATATTAAATAAATAATTATGAAACATGACAGGTCAGTGATGCTTGGAGAGGTTCTGGTTGTTAAGCAATGTCCATCTGTTCTTGGATACGCAATATGTTGCCTAAACTCAGTCACTTTATCATATCATGAATTCAAACTCTGTGACTTAACTAGTGCAAAACGAACATCACCAGATATGGTCCAAGCAACGCCCACCACTGCTCACTATCTGCTCCACGGAAAGGCCTTGGGAAGCAATTAAATATATATGATAGCCAAAGGGGCATCCGTCCCTGTGAAAAGACATTTAATATAGTGAACTATAAAATACTACTATGAAGACTATTTTGTGAATCCCATATTTACTTCCCTCCAGAGCTGTAAATATGTTCCAAACCCAGCTCATATTGGCAGGAGAGAAAGTTATTTCAATTATATAAAAAAATAAAACTTTCTGAACTTTCTTGCCAATGGATAATTACAGTGTAAAAGAATTCATTCCAAATCCGTATTCTCTGGGATTAAATGTGATTGTCTTGGCAAATTCTCATGAATATTGCATTAGCAAAACCAGCAGTTATTTCAGCGGACATGTACTGATCTCTCTGTATTCTATCTTGCTTGGAATGAATAACTGCCTCATACCATAATTTTGAGAATCTATTCTAAGAACATAAGTAATGAGGCATTTATAATTTAATGAAGTCTTCCTGTGCATTCATTAAATAAATAGTGACAAAGGTAATTACTGTTTTTTTCATGAAAGTTCATTTCTGAATAAGGATTATAATATTAAGCCATGCTAAAAGGAAACATCATGAAATATGATACTGGTTAGGTACTTGAAGGTTCTAGCTGGTGGGATTGCACTAACCAATTCCATTGTGAAATTATATTCACTTGAAAATATGTTTGGACCAAGATTGATACTTAATGATATTCTTAATATCTAGAGCATCCTTTAAATAAAATTTTTATATGTTTTTCATTCAGATATAGTCTAATCTACCTGCATACAAAATAGATGAGACACAAAAAAATCTATGTACATATGGTACATAGATACACTGCATAAGACTCTAAAGATCCCACATCAAAGCACAGCTTTCATTCCTTTACCTTGTTTTGTGCTTATCTCAGTGTGTCCAGAAAGAAACTAATAAAATTAAAAATTGCCTGTTTTCAATATTTTGTTTAGCAAGCTTCCTTGCCTTAATGACCAACAGGAAAAAAACAGCCCTGGGAAGAATGCAGCTTGGCAGAGAGCCTTATTCATGTTCTGTGAGACTCTGCCATGCACTGAGCTCATGCTTCAGGACTATGGGCAGAATGAGGCAAGAAACTCATGTGCACCCGATGCACTTGGAATGCAGGATGATTCTCAGGATACATATCTACAAGGATACATATCATACACCAGGAAGAATGTTATGTCTTCTAACTCCAGAGACTAATGCTTAACAGGGAGCTAACGTTCTATGGCACAATGCAGTCTGCTGGGCCATAGTCACCATTGCTGACATAGCAACTCTGCAGGGACTGTCAGAGGGCCACCTGTTCTCCCTCCTCAAAAGAAATGAACTGAAATGTGCTCATTGGCCCTTATAGCTCCCTAAGTCAGGGACTTACAACCGGCTGGTAAAGGCTATTATCAATCCAGATGACCCATAATATCAATACATAGCTTCAGTTTCTATTTTAGTAAATTCTTCTGTATCTTTAATATTCACTACTATGTCAAAAACTTCTCACTGCACTGCCCTTTCCAAACACTGAATAGGATCTCTCTCTAATCATTCTATGAACATATAAAATTGAATATCTGATAGTCACCCTATGTATGAGGACAAAATGGTGGCTTATTTACATACTTTTTGTATTACTATACATTTGAGAAAATAAATTATGAGGCAAATACTAAAATTATACCAAAGAGCTGAAAGATTGTCTGTGAAGAACCAGGTGCCCTGAGGGCACAGGGCTAAAGAATCTCAAGAGCCCCACCACCACCACCACTGTGCAGGTAGAATCAGTCCACATGGGAGGCAACTATAACAGCAAGTGCAAATATATCTGCACACATAAATTCCCTTAATTTTCCCACCTCATGTATTTTAGAATGCTTACTGGATCCTACATATTGAGCTGCATGTCTGCAAATGTACACAGTAGATCTCCCGTCAACATACCTGAATCTCACAGAATACATGAAAGTATCTCCTCAAAGAGCTCAAACAAACTGCCCCAGGTTTCACAGCTGATAGGGGTGGGTACTGCAATCTGATCATCTTAGAAACAAAATAGCATTAGCCGTGTCCCTGCTCCAGGAAGAACATAAAACCAGAGTCTCCATAGAGACTGAACTACTAGGAAGTTTCCTGCTCAGAGCTGATGATTACATCCCCCCAGTACTACACAAAACAGAGCCAGAGTGGATGATGTCTAGGGTGATGTAGCATAGAAGAACCTTATGTAAGAGCAATGCCCTTTAAGACACAGCATATTTATTTGCCCGTTTGACTTTCCTTGAGGACAATGTATCTTCTCTTTTATGTCCCTATTCTCCAGAATGCTGCACCTGCATTGACTCCATGAATATTTGACCCTGAGTCTGATGGTACCACCATAGGGGCATCTCCTGGTCTTAAGAACAACTCATCAAACTTTTTTGAAAATCTGCAACAGTCCTCCTTCCAAAGTTTACCTGTCCATTTTTTATGTCCCTGCCTTTTCTTAAAAGTGAAAAAAAAAAAAGGAAAAAAGATACGCTTAGGTTTTTAAAAACAGTGGTGGGTTGGTAACTATGTCCTTCAAAGCAATAACAGACTCCCTTCACATTTGGAGTTCCCACAAACTCTTTCATACATAATATTTAAGTAAGCTATAAACCTCGTAGGCTACTGTATATCTCTGTCTTCAGTATGCTGACCAAGGGCTCTCAGCTTATTTACAAAGTGACAGCACTGTCCCCACTGCTGGATCCCAGACCTTTCTATCGCGTTCCTATTTTCTCTCCACGAGACAAAGCACATGAAAATCTTGGCTCCCTTAACTGTTGCAAGACACCCAAGATGCATTGCTTTCATTACTAGTAATATTTTTATTATTGCTTAGAAAACGAATATTTAGCTTTAGAGCAGGTTAGCAGCAGTGCCTAACACAACACTTGATGTAGGCATTGCGGTTTTACTAGAGGGCGGTTCCTTAGCTTTCACAGTGACTGCTATAAAGACCACTATCACGCCAACCAGGAAGAAGTTCTCTTTACTGTTCTGTTGTTATGAAGACACCATGGCCAAGGCAATTCTTGCACACAAAGCATTGAACTGGGGATTTGCTTACAGTTTCACAGGTTCATACAGAATCTGCAAGGCTCTGTTACCCAGAGCTACAAAGGAAAAAGGTCAAATAATACAAAGTGTATGTTGTGGTTTGAGTTGATATCCATTAGTTTCTCTCCATATATAGCAGGGGTTTTTGCTATAAATAACAAAATTATGGAGCCACTCTAACATATAAAATTTAGTGCTTATCAACTGTGCTTTACTTACTTACATATTCAAAAATTCTAAACGAACTATGTGATATTCTCTGGTATTCTGTAAATTCCAGGTAAAACATAGCTAGCACAGCAGATGGTATTGCTACCTTAATAAATTTACACCTCACATAATCCCTTTATGTAATGAGACTTATATTAGCATATAGCATATGGCAGATGTCACCAAGAAAAAGAGCAGGATGCCTTCCAAAGGACCCACTGACCAAACCAGCCTCTCTGAGGCATTTAAAAAAATGAGAAAGACCCAATACTGAACAGACAGGTTTTCCAGGCAGAGAAACAGCATGTGCACTGGCCCCAAGAAGGGTGAATATGTGAGCAGAAAGATGGAAGCTTAGATGGGTAAACGTAGATACAAATACCATTATCTAGACTTTTTACATAGATAAAGATATGTAACTTACATATGAACAGAGGAAAGTTGGAGCCGAAAGAGTCTGTCTATGAAGTAAAACTAGGTTATGGGATTGTGCATAAAAGCTAAAATATATTATTTGGATACACAAAGTTAAGTGGAAAATGATAGCTGCGCATATTTTTAAAAGCTTCCAATCTAAGTGTATGGAATTGTTGATATAGATATCGAGCTTAACAGTATGTGTTCTGACATTCATCTGATTGTTTGTCCCGAAGTGGCATTCATCAGTGTGCTTTATGAAATGTAATATAGAAAAGATTCTGAATCAACAGGGACTCGCTGCATTTTCCAAAAGTCATTTACTTCTACAATGTCAAAATATGATTCATCATTCTATGCTGATATTTCAAAGCTAATGTATCATGTTTAGTTTCTTTCTGAGGGAGACTGTCTTGTTAGGTTATTTCTCTGGAGATCTCTTTTATCTAAAGATGGTGCCTGAGTCCACCATACAGGCTCCACCTTAGAAACCTTGTCTGAAAGCACTTGATGAGTTTTTCACGTCTTCCACAAATTAGCTCAAGAAATAACTTTTAGCAGGGGCTATGACCTAAAAAGATAATTCAGTTTTCCAAACTATCCAAGAAAATATGTCATAATAAAATCAGCCAAAGAGTTTTGACTAAATAAAACATGTCTACACTGTAGGATAAAAGGGACAACGGGAGCACCAGAAGTCAGTGAAAGAAACATTCCTTGGATCTGACACTTGGGTCTGGGGAAGAAACATCTTTTATCCCTGAGCCCAAGACTAAAGACATGTACCCTGGCTCTGAAATTAGTATCAAAAACACCACACTTTGTCCCTAGAATCAGAGCCAGTGAAAGAAATATGCCCTGGCCCTAAGATTGGAGTAAAAAAGCTAAAAAGGACCAGTGAAAAAAATAGTTTGATCATAAAGTCAGAGCCATCTCTGCCTCTGACCAACTAAACTGGCCAATCCCTGAGCAGAGAAAGGCTAACCAATCTCCCTTCTCCCTGGGAAAACTCTGCCCCTAAGAGGCCCTAAATAAGCTTCTCTGGAATCCATCCCTGGCAGGGGCAACTACTATCCTGGTCTTCTTTTTCCCAAATAAAACTCTTTCTCAAAAGAGTTTTGGATGACAACCTTCATTTACCCCTGCAGACTGGAAGAAACTGGCTGGGACCCGGGATGTCCCTTAGGGTACTGAGCTGAAAAACCTTGCAGAGATGCTCCGCCAGGGGGCCTCAGAAGGGTGGAGCAGAATAGAAGAACCTTGCTAGGATGCTCAGAGCAAGGCCAGGCAGAAAAAATGGACAACATTTTATAGAGCTGCCTGAGGAGATTGCTACATTTCTGCATAGACATCCTCTTTAGCAGAATGCTAGCAAAAAGAAGAAACATCTTGGGCTGGAGAAGCAGGTAGCTCTACTAGGACGTTCCCTTAAGGGAACAGATTGGAACTCAGCTGTAGCTGCTCTCCAGAAGAGCAGGATCAGTATATCCTGTGGCAAGACCATCCCCCACCGCACCCCAACTTCAGGTAGCCTTGCTTCCTGATAGTCAGGACATCTGTCCTCCAGGGCTGAGTTGTCTTACTGTGGCTCCAGCCTCGAGAGCTGTCCTATTGAGGCTCTAAGTATATCCTGACTTCTGGACAAGTCAGCATATCTCTGCAACACTACAGCTGTAACACCTTCCCCTACATACAATAGGCATGGAAACGAGAGATTTATTCATCTATGCTGATATCTGAAAACAAAATACTGATAACTTACTAGCAGCTCAGATTTTTTAGACCCATTAATGTGCGAAACAATCTCACACCAGTGTGGATTCAAAGGGGATATTTATTTTAGGGGAAAACTTACAGAACAATGTCAGTCAGGAAAAGGAGTCTAGTCGCTGGAGCAAGAGCCAGAACCAAGAACCGGAACCAAGAGAGAGAGAGAGCGGAAAACTGCCGCTCTTTTTTAAAGAGAAATAGACCACGCCCTGTGGGCTGGTATCTTGGCGGCTATTGGCGGAAGAAGCCGAAGGCACTCCCTCAGCTACCCATAATTGGTAATCTAGTGTACAGATACCAGTTTTTTAACAAGTAAGTCCTTACAGACACCCATTAAATGTCATAATATAACAGGTGAGCCATTGGTTACTTCTTGTGACACAATAGCAAAGCTAATTTAATAGGTAGAGTTTCTAGTATTTAAAGTATAAATTAATGACATTGGAGTATTTTTCTACTTTATATTCTAAACTCTTTTTATCAGTTCTAGAAATCTCAATGTAGTCTTGTTTTCTTTTTTATTCATTTTCCCTTCAATCTCTCTCTTAAAATTAAGGCTATTTGTGTACTTTTAATTCTTTCCGTGCATGAATATTTCAAATTTTTTTCTATTTAAAAATTAAAATTAAAAGTCTTCAATTTTAAACCCATCATTTGAAATCAGCCATTCAATTGCCATCAGCTTCTTCATTTCCAGAGCTTGTAAGAATAGCTCTAGAATTTGATATAATTTCTAATTTGACCTGACTTAATCCAAGAAGTTGCTTAAAAATGACAGTTCAGAGCAACAAATCCTCAAAGTGATACTGAGGAAATGAACAATGAAAGGCCCCACATTCTTCTAAAGCACATACCAAGCTTTCGCGCCAGCAGCAGAAGAAATGTTGTTTCATATTGACTGCTTGTACTCCAGTTAACAAGCAACAACTAATAACCGTTGATCAACTCACAGAATTCAGTGACTGGTTGATGACAGATGAACGGAAGGTGTATGAAGCACTAAAGTTTGACCCCAGACACATCAAACATGAACTTGGTGTAACTGGCCTGCTAACATTAGCTTTTTATAAACTTTTCTAGTACAAATTAAATCACATACTCCTTTGAAGTAATGATAATTTGCTTTGATGCTGTAATTAATTCCATTTGCTGCTCCAAATTTTGCTATTGCAATTTATTTGACACAGAAATACTGTAAGAAAAGAAGGTCTGAGAGGGTTCAGAGAGAGGTTCAGAATGAACCTGTAATTTCATTTAATTTCATCTGCCTTCCTTTTTAAATGACTTCTTATCTCTCTGTTAAGTTTGAAACATCTTAACGTCCAATCCAATGTTCTGCACTCAGTACTGAACTCTTTCCTCTCATTTGAGGCAGATGCCTAGCATATCACTCTACAATAATATTCAAGGTTATTAATGGCAGGTCACCGAAATCCACCAACTTGGAAGGTTTGCATGTGGTTAATACATTTAATATCAGATTAACAATACCAAGTTCTCTGAACAAGCATGCAAAAAAGACACAATAACAACTACCCAACCTAATTTTATTTTGGAAAAACGGGTAACTATTTGCTATAATAAACAGCCATTTTGTAAATGTATAACATTATTTATCATTCATTAGGACTTTTTCTCTTTAATACTTAAACTATTTATTAAGAATTTTAAAGAGTTATTAATGGAGTTAAACTCCTTGCCATCCCTATGTTTACTCTCTTATCACAAATGCTGCCACATACTATTTTCTAGAAAATACTTCGTACAAAAGTGTTATGATAGGAATGTTATCTAAATTTTAAATCTCTTTTAAAAAATCTACCTAATTTCATATACATTGTTACAAAGCTGAAAATGATAAACAAGACAGCTAATGAACCAACACAGAAATAAATTGAGAAATTATCAATGTAAAAGGTTCAGGCCTGAATAATTTATGTCCTGGTTGTTAACAATATTTGTGATAATATCAATTAATTCTAATTGCCAATTACTACTGGGTTCCAGGATTAATCTTTTTAAATATAGCTCTAAACTCAGTAATTGACCCATAAGGATCACCATATAAACATTTACTGAATAACCATTGTGTTCTCCCATCAATTGTAGCGGATGCTATGAGCACTTTCATTGCTCTGCAAGTTAATTGTTCATTATTTGAAGAAGCAGGATTTTTATGTGTATCCATCTCTGAAACATGTGTTTTAACTGCTACCTTTAATATTAAAACATTCAAGAAACAGGTAACATGACTCAGAATATAGATCATGCTAGGCAATATCTGACTTCATAAAATCATTCCTTCCTTATACAATGGCTAATGAAACGTGAAGCACATGCAAAATTCCTAAAGTGAATTTACATTATAACCAAAGCTACAAACAAAGTATTTAACAAAAAATTACATGCACTCTGCAGCCTAGCAAAGAAGTGCATACTCAGAACTGTGCATGTAGGGCCACTTGCTGTCAATGAGTTACTGATGTAATTAGGAACTAATTTTTAAAAAACATTTTACAGATGAAGTCTCATGGTACTAATATACACAGTCACTAAGGGGAACTTGGGACTTGAATTCAATTCTTTTTTTCTTCTGTTGCCACTTATGGCAGAAAAAGGAAGATCCAATATTCTACGATTATAGGGTCCCTTCAGTTTGTTCTACTGTTAGATAGCTCTTGCTTTAAAGGCTAGAAAAAGGGAGGGAAAGAGAAGAGATTGGGAGAAGGAAGGGAGGAAGAAAGGGGAAGGGAAGAGAGGGGAAAAGAAGAGAAATGAGGAGAAGAGAAATGAAGGTAAAGGAAGGAAGGAAGAAAGGAAGGAAGGGAGGGAGGGGAAGAGGAAGAGAGGATAAGGGAGGTCATGAAGGGAAGGAAAAGACAACAACCAACCTCTTGGATGCTGTGGTTCCTTTATGTGTTCTATTAATATTACGGTTACTTTTACTTTGACTATACTAAAATGATGCAAATATATACAGACACCTAAAATGTTCTGTTTTCTTTGCAGAGCGGGTTTATTTTCATTTGTTGATACTACACAAAACAATATTTTCCTGGTTTCTGTTCTAAATAACCAACAATAACTGAAGGTAGTCTAGAATACAATCTAATAAGATATTCTATATGATAATTTTGACAATATTTGCAATTTATATACAACTATAATTACAAGCTGATGCAGTGGACACAGAAAACCTTCACTTCTTAAAGAGAACCTCTGTTGAACATATGTGGGAGTCTCTTATCCATCCTGTCATACTCTGGGGAATGCAGAGTATAAGAAATATGTTTGACACCCCAAAAAAATAATGATCACCAAGGAAACATCAAGTGTGTCTCCACACAGTGACACCTAAAAAAGCAGCAATCATCATCAAGAGACTCTCAAATGTCTCCACATAGTGGTACCTAGAAGAGCACTAATCATCACGAAGGGTAACATCAAGTGTGTCTCTGCACAGCAAGAGAAAAAGCAGGGAAAGAGTCTCTTCATTTCTACAACCTTCAACTTTGAAAGCAACATCAAGTCAAATTATTTGCTCAACTTCTCACGTGGATGTGCTTATTATGTGTTCATGTGTTGTCATGGGCAACAAAAATTGATAGCAGCAAAAACGTGAAGGAGCCAAGTCTAGCATTTTTTAATATCTTGTTTCTTTACTATTTGGCAATATTAGTTACCAGATGTAATTCAACAACAGAATAAAGTACGCTCCCCAGGTTTTAATTTAGACTACACACTATGTCTTACAGTCTTTTACATCATACTCATATTTTTTCTGTTGCTCCCCTATTGATAGTTTAAGAGATTGTGAGAGCTAGAATTCCTTTACAAAACAAACCAATACTCTAAACAGTGAAATTTTCAACATTTTTGTCACATAGCCTTATGATAGAAACTTCATTAGATACAATGCTTTTTATGTTTAATTTATTCAGCTTATTTTAAACATTAAGTTGCAAACTGCCTCTTATTTTGGAGACCTTCAATATCCCTTTGTCTATTATATTAGATTGTCTTCTGGTAAACAAGGAGCAACTGATGAAGAAAATAAGAGGACTTGTTGATGACTCAAGTATTGAATAATCAAATAAAAATACGTTAAAATGAGCAGAAATGTTTTGGCCCAAACTCTCATCTGATACAATAAATTCTTTTAAAATACCTCTGATAGGAACAATAGTAGAAGAGAAGGCAGAAAGGGGGGCAGGGCATGAGTCTATCACTACTGCATGTTTCTTCTGCACTATCAAATTAGGAGGGTTTTTGAGTAGATCAATATTTGCTTTTGTTCAGGACACATTTATTTTTGGGGTGTGTGTGTGTGTGTGTAAAACCCCAGTCTGTGTTTAGATTCAACCATCTATCCGTGAACAGATAGATGCAAGAGAAAAACATCTGGTAGCCTTCTCCATTGCTCGCTACCTTGGTTCCTTGAAACTATATCTGTTACTGAGCCTGGAGCTTTAAGTTTTTCAGCTACGCTGGTAACCAGCAAGTTCCAGAGAATATCCTGAAATCTCTGCCTCCACTCCCCTAGCATTGGGCTATAGACAAACATGGCCATACCCAGCTTTTTTCTCTTTTCCTGGGGCCTAAACTCAGGACTAAGTACTTTCAAAGCAACTGCTTTCACCCACTGAGCCATTTCTCTGGCCCTATCCAAGGAAATTTTGAACTCTATACTAAATAAAAAGTTTCCCTTAAGTTCTCTGAAGACATCTGTTTTGTGGTTCAGTAACCACAATCTTACCTATACAGGTAACCTACCTGTAAATCTATGATTACAAAATGCTTGCAGAAAGTTGGTGTCTAATTCTAAGAGGATCCCCTGGCTCTATCTTTGTAATGCTCTCTGTCCTTGATATTATTCTTTAATTTGTCATAATGTTTGTTTGAAAAGTGAAGCAGGTAGATCATAACTTGAATTTCTGTTTGATACTATTAGTTTAAACTTTCCATAGGATTTTCCAATTTTGGGTTTCACTGGTTGAATTCACTTCCACTGAACATTTATCAGTTAGTTGGTTAATTATATATTATTGAGTATTTTTGTGTATGCAGGAAACTGTTGGCTTCTCTGAATAATTTTAAACAAAATCAGAGGTGTTTCAATGTTTTAAAGGTAAAATTCATACACCAGGTCCTTACACAACTGTGCAAGACTATACCCAAATGGGCCCAAAATGTCACTGGTTAATAACAAAAAAAAGTCATAGAAAAATTCTGTGACTTACATTACACAAATTAGCCATAAAAATCAGTGATAAGAACACAAACAGCTAGATTTAAAAGTGAATGGCTATTTGACCAGTTAATTTACCAAAGAAGACACACAGATGGAAAATATACATCTAATGATTCTCAGCATCACATACCATGGGGACTGGCAGTTAAAACAATGAGATGCCACTACATTTATTAAAATGCTCAAATGCAAAACTGACAACACCAGGTGCTGGCACAAATAAGGAAAAGAACTCTTCTGTCTGGTGAGATTATAAAGTGGTTAGGCCACTTTTCAAAATACACAAACAGTTGTTTACAAAACTGTAATGTTTAGAGTAAATAATCTAGAGGTCAAATGTCTTATTTCTACAAAACAAGCTAAAATCTCGTGAGTGCAGAAAGGCTTGTGCATGAATGTTTATGACAAATTTATTTATTATTACCAAACTTGGAAGCAATCAAGGTGTCCTACAGATGAACAAACTTTTGTGTATTCAGGCAATGAAATGTCAAGCAGTAATGAAGACATGCACCAACAAGACTGTAATAGCCATGAAGCAATTGTACATTGGTTATGATTAATACTCACTGTCAGCTTAAATGGATGTTACAGTATGTAAGAGATCCGCCTCTGAGTTTGTATGTGAGGTAATTTCTTTAAAGATTTAACTGAGGAGAGAAAAAGTACTCAGAGTATGGGCGGCTCCACTCCTTGCTTTGAGTTGAGAGACTGAATGAAAAGCAAAAGAGTAGGAAACCAGTTGGTGCATAAGCATTCACTTTTTTCTGTATTCTAATTGTAGATAAAACACGAACACTTACTCCATATTCATGTTGCCAAACCTACTTTTCCATGGTAGACTTTACCCTTCAAACAATGAGCCAAAATAAACCTTACTTCCTGAAGTAGCTTTTATAATGTATTTTGCCACAGCAAAGAGAAAAATAATTCATACAAATAAATAAAATGACGTGACAGAAAGAAAAAGATGATGGAGATGAGAAAAGTGCCAGTGTTTTCCAGGAGCTGGAGAGGAAGAAGGGCTACTTGAGCAAAGCATAAAACAATGTTGAGGTGGTGAAATCATTCTGTGAGACACTGTAGTGGTCACTATGTAATTACATAGTTGTCCAAGCAGACCACACAACGTAGACATGGAACCAGAAAGTGAACTATGCACTTAGAGAGGCCACAAAAATGCAGAGGACAAAAATTCATGAGGATTTCTATAGCTTGTCAATTATGTCATGAACCCTGAAAGCAAAGACAGTTATAAAGTATATGTACATATAAAAACATGTACATGGATATATATACAATAAAATTAAAGTTTTATAATTAAAAGTATAGGACTACAGAAGAAACACATATAAGGATGTCCGAAAGTCACCAGGCTTTCACGATAACAGCAAAAACAGAATTCGTTGGACACAAAATCTGATAATGAAATGGTATAAGCAATTATATTTGTTCCTTATTAATCATCATAACAAATCAATAAAGAGACTGTCATTATTATATCCACATATGTAGGACTTGAGTCTTAGATGGTGAATAACTTTCTCAAGGTTACAGAACTAGTGGTGCATGCATACTTGAGGTACAAATCCAGAAACTGTGGCTTGTCCTACTACATAACCTTGGCTTAGCTAGTGCCTACCACTGCCTGTGATGAGAGAAAAGGAAAATTCAGATAGATGAAATCAGAGGAAGAGTGATTCAGAAAGTAGAAGATAAATTCATATCTAGAATATGTTTTATGTCTTAGCTATTTATATTTATTGTTTCATAAAACTACTAATGTAACATTTAATATAAACAATCAGCAGTCTGTTGTATATGAATTACTTATGTACGCATATTATGCTCAATTTATACAAAATCCATCTGATGAAAAAGGCTTACTAAAGAAGCATCTTCTTATGTTTGTCAGCTATATTTACTATTCTTAAAATATTAGTGCTTAGATACTTGCCCGATACTTGAAGCTTTACAAATACGTCTAAGGACACACCTCTCTTTTCTATTGTGACTAAAAATTTTAAAACAAGGAAATGTAAGCTGGAAGGATAATACTTGTGCCACATACAGGTGAAATGAAAGAGTGGTGAAATTTCGCTATCTTCCCCTGGCTTTTCTACAGCAATTGAAGCCTATCAACAAGCTTGATGGCATAGTATTAGGGGCTCTAAGGAAGGACTTTGGAAAGCTGGAAGAACACACCAAAGTTAATGATATTAATCTCAGCCTCACAGGGGTAATTAAATATGTGAACTGAAATGGGAGGTCAGCGGTAAGAAACAAGTGATCAACCAGAAGCCTTTGTCAATGTTTGAGGGAGAAGTAGAAAGGGAAGCAGAAATTCCTAATGAAAAGAAATCCACACTCAAACACAAAAGCTAATGTTGAACTTTAAAACCATTTCCTGGACTTCCTGGGAGATACCAATAGAGTCAGACAGTTAAAAAGAACACACAGGGGTGTTCTGAGACAACTTAGAAACTTGGTTTGCATATCTAAATAAGCATCTCTGGATCAAGCACTCCATGTGGCTTCTTTAGAAGAAGGAACACATCTATTTCTTCTCATTGTCTCTTTTCCTAAAGGACAGGAAAAAGTAACCTCGGCCTTCAATCCAATATTTTATAGACTAGAATTTTAAAATATGCTCATGTCAATTAACTTAATACTGTTTTGGAATCTATAGAATAAATGAGGCACCATTTCCTCAAATGCAGGAAAACAGCTAACATTACAGACAAGGTATGCAATTTTGTTAATTTTTTCTGAAATACTTCTTATCAGTTGGCCTGAGATGCATCCAACTAAAAATGCCTTTTCAACACGTTCACCTCTTTGGCCTTCTAATGGGGAAAGAGTGGACATTATTGAAATACAACCTTCCACTGCTTTCCTTAACTGACCTGCAAAAGTAAAATGAAATACACACTAACATTTAATGTATGTGTGCCGGAAAATTGTGCAGATGAAAGGAGTAGAGATTTTTCACAATTTTTGATTATGGTCCTCTCTTTTTAAACAAAAAAATCTGTTTAGATGAGAAAATAACTGGAAGTTGACAGATGGTGGACTGTTTTCAGTCTTGTCCTGTCATTTCCACTTTCGAAACTGAGAGTCACAGAACAAGCAACAGCCATTAGATTTATGGAAATCCATTTAGTCAGAAGAACTCCTAAACTGCTGTGCAAAGATAGCACCAGCACTTAGGTTACAAGTTTATTACGGTTTCTTATCAAAATCTTTAATTCTTAACTAGGGTATATGTAAAGGGGTAATGAAGTGAGATAGGAGGGTTTATCAACACCCTGCTCAACCTTCAGTTTGCATTTAAATACAGACACAACTGTGAATGAGCAATTACAAGTGTTTTTTTGAAACAAACATTTGAGATTGAAATGTAATTAAAAAAACACCCGCCATTTGTAAAAATGCCAATACATAATTGGCAAAAAACAGAGATGAGATGGATCCTTAGAGCCAGTGTTAAATGATTGCACCTCTTCCAAAAAATGTGTCTTGATACAAGACTTAAAGCTAGACAGATTGTCTTCACATGGAAACAAACAGAGCTTCGTTTAGTACACTCCCCACCAATTCACTGACAATAGAGCCTCAGACTATCAGAAAAATCCTGTGAATTTTGACAAGAGCATGACAAAAATATAAGATTCATTTGCTAGCAATCACATTGTGACAAAATTTTTGAATGAGTCCATGACCTCCATTGTTAAGATATTTGAGGTAATTGCTGTCTTATGGTGCTGTCTCAACACTACAGCATTGGTAGGATGTTTGCTTTAAGTTTATACTTTGAATAAACTAATGAAGACACAAATGTTTTTTTCTTCTACAGTGAAACTATTCCTCCTTCAAAAAATATGAGCATGGTTCAGTAAATGAATATGAAGGTGTGGTGGTTTGAAAGAAAATGGCCCCCAAAGGCAGTTGCATTATTAGGAGGATGTCTGACCTTGTTGGAGAAAGTGTGTCACTGGAAATCCAGAAAATCAGTAAGCCATACTACAAAAACCTGTGCTCCACAAAACTGAAAAATGTAAAAGAAATGGACAATTTTCTGGATAGGAACCACATAGCAAAATTAAATCGAGATGGTGTAGATAATTTAAATAGACCTCCAAGGAAACAGAGTCTGCCATCAAAAGTCTCCCAACCATAAAAAGCCCAAGGCAGGATGATTACAGTATAGAATTCTACCAAAACATCAAAGAAGAGCTAATACCTATGCTCCTCAAAGTGTTCTACATAATAGAAACAGAAGGAACATTGTCAAACTCTTTTTATGAGATTACAGTTACCCTGACACCAAAATCACACAAAATCTCAACCAAAAAAGAGAATTACAGACCAATTTCACTCATGAACAGAGATGCAAAAATATTCAATAAATTACTGGAAAACCTATCCAAGAATACATCAAAAAATTATACGTCATGATCAAATCAGCTTCATCTCAGATATGCAGGGAAGGTTCAACATATGAAAATCTATTAATGTAATCCACCATATGTATAAACTAAGAGAAAAAACATATAATAAGATGCTGAAAAACATTTGAGAAAATTCAACACCCCTTGCTGACAAAGGTTTTTGTGAGATCAGGTGTACAAGGAACACATCTAAACATAATAAAAGCAAAATACAGCAAGCTGAAAGACAACATCAAATTAAATGCAGAGAAACTCAATGTGATTCCACTAAAATCAGGAACAAGACAAGGATGTCCACTCTCTCCATATATACTCAACATAATTCTTAAAGTTATGGCTAGAGCAATAAGAAAACAAAAGGAGATCAAGGGGATTCAAATTGGAAAGAAGAAGCCAAACTTTCATTATTTGCAGATGATATGATAGTACACATAAATGACCCCAACAACTCTACTAGGGAACTTCTACAGCTGACAAATACCTTCAGTAATGTGGCAGGATACAAGACCAACCGAAAAAAATCTGTAGCCCTCCTATATACAAATGTTAAAGAAGCTGAGAAAGAAATCAGAGAAACATCACCCTTTACAATAGCCACAAATAACATAAAATATCTTGGGGTAACATTAACCAAAGTAGCAAAAGACATGTTCAACAAGAATTTTAAATCTTTGAAGAAAAAAATTGAAGAAGATACCAGAAAATAAAAAGATCTCCAATGCTCTTGGATAGGTAGGATCAACATAACACATATGGCAATCCTATTAAAAGCAATTTATAGATTCAATGCAATTCCCAACAAAATCCCAATACAATTCTTCATAGACTTTGAAAGAACAATACTCAACTTCATATGGAAAACCAAAAAAAACACAGGATAGCCAAAACAATCCTGTAAATAAAAGAGCTTTCAGAGGCATCACAATCCCTGATATCAAGCTCTATTATAGAGATACAGTAATGTACACAGCTTGGTATTTGCATAAAAACAGACAGGCTGACCAATGGAATTGAATGGAAGACCCAGATATTAATCCACACACCTATGAACATCTGATATTTGACAAAAAAGCTAAAATTATACAATGAATAAAAGAATGCAACTTCAGCGAACAGTGCCGGCATAACTGGATGTCAACACGAAGAAGAATGCAAATATACCCATATCTAACCTCATGCACAAAAGTCAAGTTAAAATGGATTGAAGACCTCAATATAAGTCCAAGCACACTGAATGGGATAGAAGTGGAAGTGGGAAGTAGTCTTCAATGCATGGGCACAGGAGACCACTTCCTAAATATAACACCAGTAATAGTACAGACACTGAGAGCAACAACAAAGAAATGGAACCTCCTGAAACTCAGAAGCTTCTGTAAAGCAAAGGACACTGTCAGTAAGACAAAAAGGCAGCCAGCCTATCGAATGGGAAAGATCTTCACCAACCCCATATCAGACAAAAAAAAAAACTGATCTCCAAAATATATAAAGAACTCAAGAAATTAGACATCAACATTCCAAATAACCTAATTAAAAAATGAGGGGGTACAGATTTAAGGAATTCTCAACAGAAGAATTTCAAATTGCTGAAATACACTTAACGAAATGTTAAATATCCTTAGCCATCACGGAAATGAAAATCAAAACAGCTCCGAGGTACCATCTTATACCAGTCAGAATGACTAAGATAAAAAACACCAATGATAGCTTATGCTGGAGAGGATGTGGAATAAAGGTAGCTCTTGTCAATTACTGGTGGGAATGCAAACTTGTACAATCACCTTGAAAATCAGTATGGCGGTTTCTCAGAAAATTCGGAATCAACCTACCTCAGGACTTAGCAATATCACTCTTGGGCATATACCTATCACACTACAAGGACATATGTTCGACTATGCTTATAGCACCATTTATTGTAATAGGCAGAACCTGAAAACAAACTAGAAGTCCCTCAACCGAAGAATCGTTAAAGAAAATGTGACACATTTACACAACAGAGTACTACCCAGCAGTAAAAAACAATGACATCTTGAAATTTGCATGCAAATGGATGTAAGTAGAAAATAAAACATCCTGAGTGAGATAACCCAGACACAGAAAGATGAACATGGTATGTACTCATAAGTGGATACTAGCTATAAAGCAAAGGATAATGAGCATAAAATTTATGATCCTAGAGAAGCTAAGTAACAAGGTGAACCTTAAGTAAAACATACATAGATCCACCTGGAAAGGGGAAATGGTCAAGATCACCTTGGAGTGTAGGGGTGGGGGAGAAGGAAGGGTGGAAGGGGAAGAGGAGGGAAGAAGGGAAAGGAGAACGTGAGGGAACGGGTAGTCGAGATGGAGGAAGGACAGAGATGAGAACAAGGTTGAAGGAGCCATTATGGGGTAGCATGACACCTGGCACTAGAGAAATTCCCAAGAATCCACAAAAATGATCCCAGCTAAGACCCTAAACAATAGAGGAGAGGGGACCTGAACTGGCCTTGTCCTGTAGTCTGACTGATGAATATCTTAAATATCACTATATATCTTTCATCCAGCAACTGATGGAAACAGGGGGAGACCTGCATCGGAGCATTGAACTGAGCTCACAAAGTCCATTTGAAGAGTGGGAGCCATAAGAATATGAGCAAAGAGGTCAAGACCATTATGGGTTCACCCACAGACACAAGTTACCAGAGATAATGAAAGCTCATCAACTCCAGCTGGACTGGAAAGGAACAAGCATAGGAGGACCAAACTAGTGTCTCTGAATGTGGTCGACAGTTGAATGGCTGGAACAGACTGAGGGGCCATTGGCATTGGCACTAGGATTTATCCCTATTGCTTGTAGTGCCTCTTTGGGAACTCATTCTCTTCGGATGAATAATTTGCTCTGCCGAGATATAGTAGGGAGGGCCTTGGACTTTCCCCAAAGCAATGTGCCTTACCCTGCCTGAGGACTGGATGGGGAGGTGGGGGGATAGGTAGAGAGAGTGGAAATTGGGATTTTTATGTAAAATGAAAAAGATAGTTTGTTTTCTTTTTTAAAAAATAAAAAAGAAATCTGGGACTGCTGAAGACTTAGTAACTGAGGAAGAGGCCTTCAGGTTTCCTCTCCACGGGCTGCAGAGTAGCCAGTGATGTAAGACAGAGCATTGGGTGCCTAATGGAGCACAAGTTTGGGTGTATTGTAGGGAGCTAAGGCAGGGTCCCTTTGCATATAAGGTTGTTAATGCCAGGTTTGCTGTGTATCAGAGACACTGCATTATTTCAGTGGATCTGATAGACATATCCACATCAACCTTCCGTTTGTCATTTGTGTGAGAACGGACGGCTCCATACAGAAAGCGTTGTGACCTGATTCATATCAGAATTGTACTAATATAATAATTGAACCCTAAATAGTTATTACATCCTTTCTATGCTTCAGTAACAACATTAAGATACTTAAACATCAAACTTTCATTTTTGGAAGACAGGATGACCCAATATTTATTTATTTATCTACTAACCATCCAAATTTATTCAATTTCTTCTGGGCTAGTTTGACTGGACCAGTAGTGACAAATGTTAGTGAATGTCCTGGGGCCTTATGAAGTCCAAAAAAGGTAAGTGGAAGCCACCATTAAGTGTCTGTCCAAGTCCTTTTGACATACCTCAAAAGAAATGCATCTCAAATTTAACCTCCTCTGTAATCAGAGCTGTTTCTATCCTGTCTAAAGCCTGTGGCAGGGATTAGGACGGTGTGAATCCTTGCTACAGTGAATTGTTCAAAGAGAAGGTTCATTTAAAACAAAAATCTATCATTTGAATGTAAAATGTAAAAGTGACTTTTTCATCTTGAAAGGAAAATGCACTGAAAGGGTGTGACCCTAGCTCAAGAGATTTTGTTCTAAAACCCCTATTCAGATAACAAGGCAAAAGGATGTAACACGTAGGGATAGATATAAAGCCTGTGGTTTTATCTACTGGTGCCAGAAACTGCCACCTAACTGGTCCATTTCAATATCGTTTTTCTGTATTTATTTGAGTCATTTTTATATTTCAACTTTGATTCTAGTATATTTTTTTCTGCTAGAATTCAAACAGAATAATACAAAAAATTTTCATAAATATCACAAAAAGGCTGTTTCTTTGGGTTGTTTTTCACCATTTGGCTTCATGCAAAACAAGACCTGTATACTTTATAGCTCTCAATTGGCTTTGCAGAACTTCATCATGTTTGCTGGCAATAACAGCTAACGGACTGCTGCTGGATTGCCAGCAGTATAGAGGGGAGTAAACAGATAATTTAATACTAGAGTTATAATTTTTCTCACTTTGCTTCCCATGCAAATGTATGCTCAGTTCATTCCAATTTGTAAAACACTCTCAAAGAAAATTTAGGTGAGGAAAAAAAATCAATAAAAATCTTAAAAGACTTTTTTTCAAAAGAGGTTACAATACTATATCTTTATGACAAATTATTAAAATATTATGAAAATGTCTAAGATCCTAAATACTAACGTATGCAATCACGTGATCATCTAATTCCATTCATGTGTGTCTTGTGTGTGTATGTGTATGTCTGTGAGTGTAGATACACACACATTCATATTTATAATAGGACAAAAGGTAGACTCTAGGCACAAAAAACGGAGAGTAGCATATTATTTTCACATGTTAACTTCATCCTGAAAAAGATCACTTATTAAAAATCAACATTGTGCTGTGTAATGGAAGTGTGGCAGTATATTCTGTGGATGATATGAGATTTCAAAACAGACATTCACTCCCAGTCATAGATTGTTTACATATAGATAAATATTTCATTAAACCAGGTAACACTCATTGAATTTTCTGATTCGATAATGCTGTTCTCTAAGTCCCTTTTTGGACTTTACTGCAACACACAAAACTAAGGTATGAAAAATAAGTTTTCCTACTTATTGGTAAACAAATTATCTCATTTCTTCAGTCTGTACTATTCACTAAGGCCATGAAAGATATTTGACTAAGCATTTGCTTTTAAGTAATTGCTTGCTGATCATTTGTAAAAATCCAGGAACTAGACGTGACTTAGAATAATTACAGATATGTGAACTTAGGCTGTAAGATAGCAGAAGCAGCTCACTTATCTCACCTCACCTAATTTTTACAATTACTGAAGAAGTCAGGGAGCAAAATCTCCAGATTTGTAGAGGATGAAGGCAAAGATGAAGAGACTTAGCAACAATCACCTGGGTGGTTAGTGGAGAACCGGCTTAAATGCTTTGCATTGCTTTTTGAGTTCTATATAGTCTAGAAAATGCCTCTCAATGACGAGGACATAAATTAAGGTAGGAAATATGGGGGTGGATATGACTTTTTGATTAGGACAGAAGACAGCCTTACAGAAATTTGTTCTAAAGCTTGTTGGGATTCAGTCATTGATGCACTTAATGTATTCATCTAAAGTAAACAACACAAGATAGAGTCTTCCTAAAGACTGCCAGAGGTCAAAAGCATTCTGAGTTATTTACAGTGCCACGTGAAGAGCTTACTAACAAGAACTGGGGGAGGACGCATTCCATAAACGAATTGGTGAAGGCAATTTTGTTCAGAATTTCCTGCACAAAGCTTTGCGAGAAAGCGGTCCAGTTGCTGAAGTTCATAAGTACATCTTGCTGATAACTTTTGCTGAACACAGCTAATGACAGCCCGTGTGTCTGGGCAGCCAAGCTCCACCAGAGCAGATACACTTGCTGTTGAAATCTCCTTTTCAAAATCCATTTGTTTACCAAAACCTATTCAAAACGTTGAGCAGTACGTTTCCTTGGTCATCTGAATGTGGCAGCGAGTCAAAGTACTTTCTCTTCTGACAGCAGGGCTAATGGAGACCCTTGGATCCTCACCACAGTCTGTAAGACGTCTGCTCAGTGCTCTTGAGAGCACAAGGCTAATTTTTTCAAGTAAAAAATTCACCTCTGAGGAGCTGCATTAATGAGGTCCACAGTGAAGCTTGACACTCGACTGCCCTAATTATCTTAAGATGCCTAGCAAATTTCCCTTTCCAGGGGCCGCTCCTGAGGAAGCAGGCAAGTGGACTGGAACCCCTCTCCCACTTGCTATTGCCATAAACATGGGGCTCTGCCTTTTGCACATTTGCCTATAGAGAAGACATTTTAATCTCTTCTGGTGAGAGCAGCTCCCACAGAAGGAGGGGGCAGAGGTGTGACTAGCAGTAGGCTGATGTCCTAGTGTACCCCATTAAAACTGTTTGCAACAATGCCTGAATATTTGTCCAGTTTTGGGAAAGAGCAGTCACCACAGTACTAGAAAGCACTGCCTTTTCTTCCCAAACCGTACTAGATCTATGTTCAGTGTGGTCTCCTCCTCCAACTTTTAAAAAATACATCCTTAGAGAGCCCTCCTCATGCCAGATATTGATATTTCCTTCATTTTCTCCCTTCCGTTTGTTGTTCTTCTTGCTGTTTTATAAGTCTATTTGACACTCAGCAGTTAGTTCTCAGCCGCATTGACTTTCTATAGATTTTTCAACATTATTACAGGAACAGTTCCCAAAGTCTAAAGGTGGTTTGGTCAATCTTGCTCATTACATTTCCTGGACAAATGCACAGGAATATGATATAGATTTTCCTTATTGCTTTGGGAAACATCTAAATGCAGGTAACAGGCAGGTTTCTGATGGGTTCACATTGGAAGGAGGAACTGCTTTTTTTTTTTCATTGCAACTTTCCTGAGCGATTGAATTCAGAAATATGATTAGTCCTTCTGTTTCATAAGGAGAAAGAGAATAGTCTACACTAACACATCTATAGTACTTAGTGTATTGAAGAATTTTTAATGCAGTTACAATTGCACTCATTTTCTGGACCAGTGTGTACTCAGCATCTCTGCTGGTCAGTTACTTTTCTAGATACCAGGGACACAGCAGTGAAAAAGCAAACATAAAAAAAATATTTGAACTCTTGGTGTTTTCACTGTAGACTAGGTAAATAGAAATGGATAACTAAATGAAATTAAAAGAAAAGATCATGGAGGGGTGAACAGGTGTCCTGGAAGAGTAACCAGAGAAGCCCTCACTAAAAGGTGACGTCATCCAACTCAAAGGAATTAAGGCAAAGAGCCAGAAGGTCTAGAACAAAAATATTTCAGGGAAGGGAAAACCAGATAGAAATGTTCAGAGGCAGAATAAACAGGAGAGGTGGAGTGGG
Organism: Myodes glareolus; assembly: GCF_982192425.1. Lineage (NCBI taxonomy): Eukaryota > Metazoa > Chordata > Mammalia > Rodentia > Cricetidae > Myodes > Myodes glareolus. Next base: position 79,863,518 of record NC_142031.1, on the reverse strand, counting down.
CCATGTGCCCAGATTAAGCACCTGACAATACAGTAGTGTAGGGAACAGTTCATGTTAGGTTGGAATTCATAGGACAATAGAAAAGTTTTGGCTTTTACTCTAGGTTGGTAGTTATTGAAGGATTCTGAGGGGATTATTGGTACAATCTGGTTTAAGTTTTAGAATGTTTATTCTCAGCGGGCAGAGTGGAGCACATCCGTAACTCCAGCACCCAGGAAGCAAAGGCGGGCAGATTCAGTGGGAGTTAGAGCCTAGACTGATATATATATATAACAAATTCTAGGACCATCAGAGTCTCACAGAGATATCCTATCTAAAATTAAACAAAAGAAGTTTGTCTTTAGATTGTATGGGTTCAGAAAGGAGCCAAAGGAAAAGAGAGAAAGGACATTCGTAGACCATTCAAATAACAAGGCATGGTCAATACTAAGAAGACTTGAATTATAGCAAAGTCATGCTAAAATATAGCCAGCAAGATTCCTGATGGGAGGAATGTGACATGGAGGAAACTGTAAGCACTCAAGCTGCTACTGAGGTTTTTAGAAAGACAACATATCCATGAACTGCCATCAGTGGAGGTGATAGCGTGGAGAACTGCAGAGTGACAGGAATGTCATGTTGGTTTTAGCAACTAAAATCATCAGTACACAGTTGGCTGAGAGAAAGCATATGAGTTTAGTATATGGGAGTAAATTTGCAAGTATCGAAGCTGATATTTAAAACCCCAGGAGAGAATGGGATCTCCAGGGGCCTGAGTGTAAATAGTACAGGAGCAGAGGCTCCTGTGGCCTCTCATAATTCTAGGTCAAGGGTATGACGAACGGCCACAAAAAGAATTGGAACAAGAGGAGCAGAGAAAAACCCGTGAATGTATGGAGTTGTGGGTCCAGAAACCAAGTGAGCCCCTGTCCCAGGAGCCACAGCCAGGCAAAGGCTCTGCTCCTGAGCTAAGGATGAGGACCGGGGACTGAGACTGATGTGCTGCTGAGCCTGATGATAGCACTGGTTATGTCGGCAACTAAACAAAGGGTGAGGTCACAGTGCTCAGAGTTCATCTTAGACAGCCACCAAAACCCACAGCTACACCCTAACATTAGTTTGGTCTTATGTTGGCGAGATCCCAGATTGTCACCTGTCATCTCATTTATGATATTTCAATATGGAGCATCAGTGGCTCCTCAATAAATTCCACTTCCTCCCACTCACTAATAAATGGCACCAGATAAAACTAACCTTTAAATCAGTGTCACTTCCCTGACAAAAGAATACAGCCACACCATCACAGTGGTGACGAAGGAATACAGCTACCCCACCACAGTGGTGACAAAAGAATACAGTTACCCCACCACAGTGGTGGCAAAATATCACAGGGCCCCATCACGCTAAGATTTCATCCGTCTGGATGCGGTCCCTCTCAATCTCTCCCCGATGTCCAAGAAGTCAATGTTCTCGTCTCTGTGTAGTTTTATCCTTATTAGAATGTCTTATAAGTTAAAGTATACTTTCATTATTAAAAACGGTTTATTGGGGAAATATTTATGAACTTTAGCTTAAAGCCGTTGAAAGGCTCTTTCGCATCAGATGATCTTCAAACATCACATAATAACTGTTAGGACTTGAGCATCAATGAGTTCTTTGGATGTTTTGAGCTTATCCAACCAGGACCCACAACTCAGCACACATCGTAATCAAGAATTTCTTCTCTCAAGCACGACGTGGAACAGCTCTGCTGTTGCACCCCAGGCGGATATACAGGCTAATAAACATCCTGCTTAGAAACCTTCTCTGCCCCTCAGAATTCTGACCTCTCTGCTCAGCGCCAGGAAATACAATGGTAGACCACTGATTATGGGATGGCAACCCTATGTATGAAATCCTAAAGTCAACTAACAGCAGTGTGAAAAGCCGTGGCAGTGCTTGCATACAAACTGCACACTTAGATAAAATCTAGTTGGAGTTTACTGCGAGTTTTTCTTTGTAACACAGATGTATATTTCTAGATTTTTCTCTCTCACCTACTTTGAGGCAAATATAATGATACAACAGAAATAGGGGCCTAACAGGATATGGAATCCTGGAGTTAACAGGGAATCTACTGATTTCTTTTTCAAAAGTCTTTTTTATCGAAATTGAGCCAGAAACTAAAAAAAAAAAAAAAAATACATGTAACTAGGACAAGCCAGTGACAAGAGCAAAGACAACTCACATCGTTTTCATAAATCACATTAACTGAGATCCCAGTTTTGACATTATTTTCTGTTATATGTAAGCTTTAAAGTTAATAAAATTCTTATTTGTATGCTGATAAAGTCATATAAATAGCAAGTTACAGATGACGTGGAAATTAGTGAAAAAAAAAGAAAGAAGTGTTTCCTATGGAGTTGAACATAAATATGTGCTCACATTCACACTAGGGTAATGTGATAGAACATGGAATTTTTTCCAAGTGACCTTTCTGAAGGGGCTCTTATTATTGCCACATTCCTGTCCTTTCTGTGGCATAATCTAACGAGGACATTTTCACAAAAGGCAGCTTTTGTTTTGGAAAATTATGAGTGACTTATGAATGACCTGTTTACTGCACTGGGAAGTGTGCTGTTTTATTCAAGAGGCCGCAGGAATGGAACAAAGAAAGGAACAAAGCGGGGAGAGGGAAATTACAGGCCTGGGAATAGAGACACATTTCTCCATTTTGGCACCAAGACTAACTAGTAAAAGGCTGCCACCAGGCGGGGTTTTAAATGCATGCCCTTTTCGGCATACAGTTTTAATACAGAAATTGACATATTGGGTATGCACGTATAAGAATTGCTCTTTCTACAATAGAAATGTTCAATTGACCTTGAATAAATGTCAAGAAATACACCACTCTTGTCCTTCCTCTCCAGTGATTAGTAACTCACCTGCCTCATATTTAATGAGTCTTCAGTCATTCTTGGCACACATTGTTTAAGTGGTAGGTACAGGTACAACTCAACATACAAAAGAAAAATCTCCATGATAATTTAAATTTAAGGGAGATCCTTAGTTGGAAAAGGATTGATGCTTTCTTATACAACTGATACAGTTGTATTTCCTGTAGATGCGCTGAATCCACAACTTTAGTGAGGGAACTGAGATACGATGAAAGCAAGCTTAGAAAGTCAATAATTTCCTGCCTTGGAGTCAGTATATTTTATTATTAGACACTCGTTCTCAGCCTACCCTGGAAAATACTTGAAGCAAACAGAGATTGGTTTGCTTTTCTTTTCCTTTTCTTTTCTTCAAGGGGACATCTCATTAACATTAATAGAAACTGTGCCCAGAAAAACCCATTAACATTAATGGAAGCTATGCATAGAAAACGCCTTAGATTAGTTTTTCCTCTTTAAGGAGCTGATGCATTGACTGCCTGTCCTAACATGACAAGACAGTAAGATACTAATCACATCTTGTCTCATTTCTTTAAATTATATATTTCATTAAATTATATTTAATAAATTCTGAGTTTCGAAACAGCACAGGAAAAGTTAAGCTGAAATAATATTTACCCAATAAACCAGAAGCTTTCACAACCCCTGTGTCTTACTGAAAGTCACCGGGAAAGTTATATGACCGTGACTCTCCGGAGCACCCGCTTCCTGCTTGCAGTTAGGCTGCCTGCCAGGAGTTGAAATGATTAGCAGTAAATACAAATTTAATAGCTCTGCTTTGCAGCTCCCCAGCCAGTCTTGGTTCGTCTCTCCACTGGGAAGATAGACCAAGTGAATCAGAGCCTCTCAATTCAACATATGACAGCAGTCGAATCCAAATTAAAACCAAAGAGAACGCTCAAACAGCAAGGTAAAATTTACACAGTTTTTCTTTGATCAATAATCACATCACTTTTGGACCTAAACAGTGCTCTAATTTAAGGACCAGTAAGGAAAAGTCAAAGCAAGACCACATGATATATTATAATATGTAATATTTATATATTATATATAATATACATACACAAACACATATATGATGATACTAATGACTTAAAATTTAAGCAGCAGGCTGTTTGGTATTGTTTGTTTCGATTTTTCATTTGCAAAGGAACTATGTGCAATATTTTTTTTTCAAACCTAGTTTGAGGAACCTCATGTTCCTCAGAGTTAGGCTCTAAAATCTATTGCTGTCTTCCTATGCTGTTTTGTTTTGTTGTTATAATGTTACAGGAACCAGACAAGAGATATTGGTACCTTAGTATGCTGTTCCCTGGTTTCCTCTCACTCTGGAGGACACAAGATTCAGAAAATAGCAAAGACAGGAAGTCATGACGTCATGACTAGGACATGACACAATGATAACGAATGTACAATGTAAAGTCTTTGTGTTCCTTCCTCCCTCCCTCCTTCCTTCCCTTCCTTCTTTCCTTCCTTCCTGTCACATTAGAATTAGTCTTAAATGGAAATATTCTCACATTTTCTCACGTACACAATATGGATTAAATATATATTTTTTTTTAAAAAAAAAGGAGAGCCATTTCCAGTTTAGCTTAAGGGTAAAGGATTTATAAATTCCAGGTAGGGTCAATGGAAGATGAACTGCTACTTCTGTCACTGCTGTATGTGACTTCCCCTTTAACACTTCCCTGGTGAACTCCTCTAGGAGGAAAACATGAAGGTAGCAATCTGAATCAAAAAATTTTAAAAGCTAATTACGTTGCCTGATATCTTGGAGCTTTCCCATCAACCAGTTGTTTTCTGTGCTCAATCTTGCCCACCCGAGGAAAACTGAAGAGATACATATAACCTTGAGGCAATGAGATTAGTGATACTAGACCATTGCATGGGGATATGGAAAAGGAGAAAGACACGGAGTCACAATGATGCTGATGCTGTGCATCCCCTCTACCTAGCTCCTGTGAGTCCCTACTACACACGTTCGGAAGCATTAGCCAGAATACCTTCTCATTGGGTATGGTATCAACACATGCAGTGATACCAAGAACATGTGAGTGCAATGGCCTTGCTATGTTTTAGCATGATAGGCAGAGTTCACACTGCAAATGTTTACACAGACATCTACACCAGTGCAGTTCAGAGAGGATATGGATGACTCGCCTTGTTGAAAGAAAAAAAAAACTAAAAAGGAAAGCAAGCCAGGGAATGCAATTAATCTCATTCTGATTGCTAGGAGCTATCTGATGTTTGAACAGGAGGAACATAAATTGGCTGAAACCCAAGACTCAGAAAAAGGAAGTATTACAAAAATAAACAAAGCTAATCATGAACACTAAACCAAACTGAAGACTATTAAATCCTCATGACAGCGAAGCTCCAAAGAGACCATTCTGATTTTGCTTATCTGTAAGCTGAGGCCACAAAGGCAAACAAACAAGAGAAGCTAGCCTGGTCAAATACTGCGTTTCTACAATAATAAAGCATTTTTTTTCTTGTAACTCAACTGATGAAAAACCAGAAAGGAAGCAAAATCACTATTCCTTTTGAAAGCTTCTGTTATTTCCACGGCATAAGCTTTCGATTCCGACTCCTTCATAGTTATTCTCAGTAGAACTGGATACAATTTAGTGAGGCAAGATATGGAGAAGCCCATTGTTTTGGTTGATTTTTAAAAGGGCAGTATTTCTCTTGAAAAGAAAAGAAAATTCAAGTTTATGTAGGAATATTTTATTAAAATAAAATAATTATTAGGTACCCAGAATTGAAATATAATTATCATAATTATCATCTTTTAAAACTTCATTTTTCTGAAGAAAAGGTTGTTTCACAAAAGTCATGGAAAGAAATATGGTAACCAAGTTGTTGATGATATAATTTTATTGTTTTAAACAGTAATCATTATAACCTCCATGCAAAAATTAAAGAAGACCATTTGGGGCTAAGTTAAGACTAAGACGTTCCTAGGCACTAGTAATGTTGACTACTCCATGAACGACTGAAAGAATAACAATAAAAGTAGTCATTTTAATGATATAGAGAATTTTTCTAAGCTGTCATAGTATTTTTACTCAAATCCAGTCCAAACCATATTTAAAGTGCCTGATTCTTGGCAGGGAAATGAACCAAAGTATTCTTTGTATTGTGGACATACGGTTAACAGTTGAAAATGTTAAATGGTGTGATAAACATGCAGCTTAGCCGGCCCCCTTTTTTCTTATGACAGCTCTCCAAGCAGGTTATTATCCACTTTAGAGACGAAGACCTCCAGAGTGAGGACTCTCCATGACCTCTCAGAGCTGAGGACTAATGTTCTAGCATCTTGGGCACAACCCTAGAGGCACATGGAGAAAACTCAAAATTCAGGTCAACTCTTCAACCACCGCCATAAACCCGTGTTCTAGAGATAGTCACATAAGGCAAGCCATGGATCATTGCTGGAATGAGCAACTATGTTCTGCCTCAGTCTTACTGAGCTTTCTTTAGTGTCTAGAAACATCCCTGAACAAAGAAAGATGTGGCCTATTAAACAGCAGCATCACTGTTTCCCATGAGGACAGTTGGTGGAGAACTGAGGAACTTTAGTTTCTTTTCCAGAGGTGATCATGAGTAAGATTTAATAATAAATACAAAGATATTTGTGTATAAATTAGCCTAGTATATTTTTCAATACATTTATTGTAATCACACATGAAAGTATATTTCTTCCAAAACCATGTTCAGGCTTTGTTTGGGCAACCATTTGGAAATACAAGCATGAACACAGATAATTGCATCTCCAGTCCTTGAGGCTGAGATCAGACAACTGACAATCTGACACCAGACTGGCAAACCAAAACTCTGCTTCAAAGAAAGAAAGAGGGGATTTTATCATCATAGAACTCTCATTTAGGAGCAAATGTTCAATGGAGGTAAAAGTTTCACAGTTCTAGAACATACTGGGAAGCTGGCATTTCAGGAACTTTCTGTACACTTTAATGTCATGTACAAAATCTTACTGTTAGTGTGACTAATGAGCTAGAGTTGTCTCTGGTGAGTTTAAACCAGCAAGTTATGACCACCAGTCTTAGACTCTTGGGTCAAGGCTCCTGTTGAACTAGTTTCAACCTCCTGCCTCCGCGGTTTTGTTGGCACTGTAGGCATGCCCGTGTATCTCTATGATCTCTAAAGTGTTCTGCTTGGAACTGACACTAAGTTCAATAAGTGTCTCCTCAATACAGGAAGAGACGCTCTGCTGCCACTGACCGTGAGAGCAGTTTCCATCTTCAAAGCACTTGATTCACATTAATTCAGCTATTTACATTTTGCTGATGGGTAAATGGCTAGAGAGGCTAAATGGGCTGTTAAAGGCCAGACAGAGGAAAGCCTGCCTGACAGGAATAGAAAAATGCAATTACTGATTATAGGTCATAGGTCCCTGGTCTTTGTTTTTTTTGTTTGTTTGTTTTTTTTTGTCAGAAAAATAAATAGGGTGAACATCTCCTAATGAAAACCAAACAGGGTCTGCTCATTTTGTTGTCTGTGAAAGTCCAGAGCAATTAAAGAGATGTACACATTCTAGGCTTTTAAGAGTTCTTTGGAACATAGACAGACAGAAGTTGTTTTATAGTTTAAAGGGTATGTCTGTGTGTGTGTGGGGGGGATATATTTGTAAATTTTATCAACAGTTTTAATACACCTGAAAATCCATGGGAACCTTTCCTACCTGTGGGGTTATAAAATAACACTGAGATGTAAGCAGCCTCTGACACAGATTAGAGAACATTTATTTGATCTAATGTTTATTCTGCTCTTGTCTAGTGTGCTAACTATATAGATCCAAAGACAATGGTAACATAAGATTTTCAGAATAAACGTTAAAGAAATATAAAAGTCTATAGAACTCTCTAATACAAATTAAAGTGCTCATGGGGACTCTTAGTGGGTGGAATTAAACACCGTCATGTGTTTTTAGGAGCCAGTTTCCGTCCCCTGTACATTTGAAGTGGGACTTGGCGGCCATGTATTGTCAGCAGCACTTCCCTTACTTCACATAAACCTTAACTTCCTCAGAATAGCTTCCGAAAAGGGAAGCATGAGAAAGAAGCTGGAAAGAAGATCACGTGATCATGTATTGCTCTCAAAGGACTAGAGTTCAGCTCCAAGACCTACATATCTGACGCTTACACAGGATTCTATGCTGTCTCCTGTATTCCATGGGCGCCTGAGCTCAGACACGCACAAACCCATACACAGATGCACACATAGTCGCATTTGCACTCTGAGTTAAAGTGAACTGGAATCTTTCCACTATAGAATGGTGCTGTCTGGGCTCTTCCCTAGGTAGGGGATTTTTGGAATTCTTTACAATTCTTACATTCTGACCTTGGCTGATAATTTGAGGGAAAGATATTTGGTAATCAGAAAGGAAAACAAAATCAAAGCGATGGTGAAGAAAGGGAGCCTGGACTCTCGGTCAGATGAAGAAGATTGTCTCTGGAGTCAGATACAGGTTTACAAATTCTCACAAAGCAGAATGAGTCTTAGTTAACTGATATTTACAGACAACTTCTTTGAGGGCACTCTAACCCGAAGGATTACTACTCTAAATCACACATCTTATGGGAAAACCAAAGACTAGAAAACATTTGCTGTTGTTCATGGAATAGCTCTTTAATTTGGGGACTTCCAGTGGAGCAAGATGCCTAATAGAAATGAATTAGAAGCAGGTACTGCTGAGACCTTTTCTAACTCCGTGGAGCAGATGCATCTCTTTCATTTGCCTGCCCATGTGACAGCAACTGGGCCTACCGTCTGATATGAGCAGACAACCCCATCCTGATGTGCCTTAAGCGGAAGAGCTCTTGATTACAGAAACCTCTTGTTCTTGATGCATTCAACATTTAGTTTATCCCAGGTTAAGGAAAAACAATGGAAACCTGAATGTGGAAAATTATAGTGGCATCTGATGTCAATTTAACATTATGACTTTTTTGTGGGGGGAAAGGACAACAAAGGGGATTTGAGAGACAGCTGCCAGCCCTAAAGAAAAGTTGCTAGGAAAATATGAGCACGCCAAGGGAAGAGAAGAGGTCTCCCCTCAAGTGTCTGATAGAAATGCACCAACATTATTAACGAAACTATGCAGAACTCACTTGAGGAAGAACCAAGTTGTTAAAGGACCGAAAGAGATTTTCTTACATAGCCATTTATCTTGTTTGGGGACAGGTTTCATAGGATGGATGGAGTGCAAATGGGCAGCAGAGCTATTAGGAAAGTTAGAGGAAAGCACAGAATAAAACAGATGGAAAATGATGATCAGCGGTGAACAGAGTTGGTCACCAAAGCCAAAGAGTGGATGGAGTTCGGTAGATTCTCAGCCTTATCCCAGAGGGAAACACACTGTGCTTCAGAAGTCAAGGCCTTTTCTCTCACTTCCTTCATTCCGCACACAGCTACCTTTCCCTTTAGCACTCGGAGTTGCAAACACTACTCTGAGAAGACACTTTGCCCCTTTACACCTGCAAACTCAGTCTCAGGTTGCACACTTTGTGGCATCATCACTGATGGAAAGACTCTAATAGCATTAGAAAAGCCTAAAGTCACAAGCTGATATATAACTGGCAGCTAATTGCTTAAAATACCGGCAGAGATGGATGTCTGATCTATTTTTAAATCTCCGAGCAGAAAGAGCGCCTTTCTCCTCTCCTGCACTCCTTTTCCCCAACAACTACTGCAAGGTCACTTGGGAATTCCAGACAACAAAACAAAACTTGTAAATGCCAAACTTAATGTGACCTTCTGGCCTGCAATCCCACAGATCCTACTCACTGCTTGAAAGCAACAGAAAAGCACTCTGCTTTTTAACATTAGATCCAATTCTTGATAGTGAGCAGATCTATAGATTCATTTATTGAACAAATGTCTGTTGAGGATTATACTACATATCGGTTAAAGAGATGAAATACACCAGAACCAGCTGGCCAGAAAATTTCTTTTTCAGCATATATTATCAAATATTTAAGCAGCTATAAGAGAATAATAAGAATAAAATACAATAGAAGGAGCCCCATAGCCAAACATTACAGTAGAATACCATTCTTCTACAATATGTACAGTACAAACAACCCACCTCCCCAGTGTAAAGGTGATGGTTATATCGGCTACATTGTCTTATACTTTCCAGTCCAAAAAAAAAAAAAAATTTTTGTATTTGCTAACTGATATTCTGTCAACTTATTCAAGTGAGGGTGAAAAACTTAGTTTTGCAAGAAAGGTGAAATTTAATAAGGATAACACAACATTCAGTGCTTGGCTGTTTGTGTGTGTGTGTGTGTGTGTGTGTGTGTGTGTGTGCACGTGTGCGTATAGTGCGTGTGTGTTAAACATACGAGAGAGGACAAAATGGCTCAGGAGTGCCACCAGGGAACTGTCCCCTAACTCCTGTCCAGTCATCGTTAAGGAAGATCATTGTGTTCTTATTTTCTGTGCATTTCTCTTGTTAGGTAGAATCTAAAGAACACATGATCAGAAATTTTGTCTGTTAGTTAGGCACTTCTTTCATAAGATAATTTACTTAATTGTGGAAATAGTAACAAAAGTATATAAGGAAACACTTTATTATTATTCTTAAATGAAGTGAGTTGAATAGGATTTTTTCAGAAAAAAAAACATTTTCTTTAGAAGGAAATTAAAGCGTTTAATACAAGTTGTAAAAATTTCCTAAATCTGGGAACACATTGTTTTCAAGAAGTAGTTAAGCAATTCTTCGGGTGATCTAACTTCAAGTTTCCTTAGTTTGACTTAGGGTAGGAGATGATGGATTCTTAGGGTACATCTCAATGCCTCTTTTTGTTTAAAATTGCTAAGTACATGAAAAATACAATTATTTAGGAATTGGTTAGGATTATTTTCTAGTAAACATCTGATGCCTCCTTTTATATGTAGGAAGGGAGTAAAAGAATCTTGGGTATATTAACAACTCGAAATATGCGGCTTAGCTTTAAGGTAAAAGGCAAATAAAGTCTCTGACAGAAACATGACCACAGCCATGGAATCCTAGGTCCAAATGAATAGCAAACTGATATTATTCTTACTATCAAAAATGCATTCCATGGAAGATTAAATAAGTAAAAATAATTACTTATTTACGTATTATGGTACCAACTAATAACATGAAAAACTCAAAAGATAAATACAGGATTATACACTTGTGCAGAACTGGGAATATATGAACAGCCCACTGTACTTTCAGAGAAAACAGAGAATAATATTTACGAATTGTATGAAAGATCAATACTTTAATTTTGCTGTTTGACATGTAAAATACCAAAGTATTTTTAAACAAAGTCAAACACTGATAACTATAGAATAGCTCTCTAACAGGTCCACTGAGAATTTTGTTTCAGTACCTTTGTCAGGTTAGGAAAGGAACAAACTTGTTGAATTTTCTTCTTTGGTCCATTAAGCTTGTCTTAATGCTTTTACATTGTAAAGACATGAAAAATCATCAATTATTTCTTATAAGTGTAACATATGTAAGGATATTATTTATTAATTTATAAAATGTGCATTGCTTGAAGTTGGTGAAATTCTAACTCTTACACTAGTGAGGCTAAAATAGTTTTCAACAACTTTCATCTTGAGTTACTAGTGAGCACTTGTGACAATGTTAGCTATTGTTCGGCCTAGAATTGCTTGGAGATTACAGCCAGCCATGAAACCAGAGGGTCTACTGACAGAGAAAGACACTGGACTATCACAAATGTCCACTGATATTATAAGTTAACCTTCTTGATTTAGTCAGAATCCCATTTTACTTGACTATGAATAGATTTTCCCACTGTGTCTATCAATCAAAATTTAACGAAATAATATAATATCTTGAATGTTGTCTGAAATTCAGCCAAGACAAAACTTCCAAGTCATTATTAATCTAAAGTCTACCAATAATGCAGTTCACAATTACCCAATTCATCTCCTCATATTATTCCCTGGGTAAAATGTTGCCTGCTTGTCATTCATGAAGTCATTAGCTGGAGAGCAGTGGATACAACCCTGAGAATAGACTGGTGGCTTTTTATGAAAGAATGCTGGAAAAGCAGACCCTTAAAAAGATAACTGAGAGACTCTCTTTTCTGTCTTCCTCTCAGAGAGGCAGCCTCGCTTCTGCCTCTCTTCCCATTTCTCTGCTTCCCCCTTCTCTGTCTCTCTCTCCTTCCCCCCCCTCTTTCTCTCTCCTTCTCCCTTCCCCCTCCATAACCCCCTGAATAAATATCCAACCTCACTCTGCAAAAAAAAAAAAAAAAAAAAAAGATAACTGAGAGCTTTGCTTTGGTTTTTCTGCTTGCAGCTTCTCTCTAAAACAAATGTGATTTTTCAAAGGGAAACTGGAGCTCCATGGTGGGATCCGTATAGACACTGTCTCCTCTGAGGGAGAAAGTGACATTTACCTGTAATGTTAATCTCCATCCCCGCAGGTGGACTTGCTGCTCTTCAAGTCTATCAAACTCTTATTTTCCTAACAAACACCTTCCGCTATAATTCTTACACTGCTTTAAAGAATTAAGGAAACAAACTACATTTATAATTTTAAGCAAGTTAAGGTGAATTATACTAAGACTCTCTTGCCTTTCTATGTTTACCAACATATACAACTGAAGTGATTCTCTTAGTGCCCTGGACTTAATTAACACTGATACAAACAGCATTTTTTAGTGACTGTGTTTATGTAAACGCCGGAGACAGTGGCACTCACATGAAACCTCTCAGTTTTAAGTAGGGGGAACAAGTAATCATTTAAAATCCCCTCTGTAGCACAAAACAATCCAAATAAGACAGAGAGCAGAAAGGGGGAGTGAAAAAAAAGGGGGAGAGATGGTGAGAGGGGAAGCAAGGGAGGGAGGTGGAAGAGAGGAGGAAAAGAGAGACTATAGACAGAGAGACAGAGATGGAGGGTCCTGAGCATTAGAGTGGGAGCTACTGTCTACATCCTTGGAAGAACCTGCTGGGCATCTGGCCATCTCAAATATGGTATGTGAATGCAAGGTGATAAAATATCCCAACAAATTTAGGAAAATCTCCAACAATAGAATGCCAATTGCCCCCTCTCACTGCCTCCTATCAAGTACTCAGGTGTGCCCAGGAGACAGAGGCAGAAGGATCTTTATGAGTTCTAGGCCAGCCTGGTCTACAGAATTCCAGGACAGCAAGGGCTACACAGAGAAACCCTGTCTCTAAAAAAATAATAAAATAAGAAGTACTCAGGTGTGAGCCCTCTTCTCTCACTTTACATCATGTGCCTTGTCCTTACTTGTTCATAATTAGTTTAAGCTATAGAATTTACTCTTTGGTCACAACTAAAATAGGATTGTCTACTCCTGAGACAGTTTCTTAAGGTGCATATAACAATGAGCATCCGCACTTGGGCTTCACAGCTGCCCAGACATTAGACTTAAAGCCATCTTCTTGTTCCATTCTTTTTCACACACAAAAGGTCCCCAAAGACCAACATTCTGCAGTTAGTAACAATGGTCTTATTAGTTTGTCATAAAACCCAAGTGATCCATGTGTGTAATAACACTGACTACGAGCTCTAAACAGTGATTTCTCAGTTGGGATGTTTCTTCAAAATGAAGGACCGGAAAAATCAGATGAAATGCTCTAAGTTGAGAGGGGGTGGGATAAAAAGGTTAAGGATCTATTTTATAAACACATAAAATTTTCAAAGTCATCAAAGGCAGTATAAACTTACTACCTAGACTATCATGTGATCCTGACCAATTTTAGCCCATCTTAAGGATGGTGGCAGTCCTGCCATTCGTCCAAAATTGCTTCTGAAGGAATGTATTAGTGTTTTCTTTCTTCTTTCTTTCCTTCTTTCTTTCTTTCCTTCTTTTTTCTTTCTTTTTTCCTTCCTTACTTTTTAAATTTATTTTTTTTCTTTTTCTTTTCCTTTTTTGTTACTTCAGGTAACTGCTGCTGCCTGTTAACTACTGCACCCTCCTGTCCTCAGCAGTTTATGAGAAGGACATTAAGCAGACATAATCAATAGTTGTTCTTGTCAGATAAAGTTTTAACAAAGGTGTGAAAGTTGAAAACATCTGCTCTTTCAGTATGCAGTCAAATAAGCTAATAGCTTGCTAGTAATGTCAAGAATCTAAAAAAATTAGCAAGAAAGAAAGCTGCTAAAAACACCGACGTGGCAGATAGCACTAAATCTGACATAGATTTGTTCTTCCACAGTGACTGTGGTTGTGCAATTATTGATATAATTATGCTTTATTTGAGTATCATTCAGGTTCTTTATGTTGAAAAGTCATTTCATGAGGCTCCTTTTCAACATAACATAAAAAAATCTTCATGGGAAAAAATGCATTGTTTTCTAAGCTCAACTGAATGTACACTTACAGGGATGAAGGAAGGCAGGGGCTGAGAGTGCCACATATTTGTTGAAGTAAAACAGATTCTAGTAATACTGATTTAAAAAAAATATAAGACTGATGCCTGTTTTCTCCTCGTTCAAGTGTATATTAATCTCTTACATCAAACTGATTAATACATTTTTATTTTAAAATCAATCATAAGGACAAGAATTTAAGAACTATTAACTCTGGCAGAATTCTAGACACAAACTGAGTGAAGAGTAGTGGCGTGTAAAATTAACGTAAGAGGCTGTTCCTCCAGGTAGGACTTTCTACCAGGAAGTGATTTCTGCTGAAATGGAGTTCCTGAAGAAACTGGGCAGTCATACATTGGAATGAGGAAAGGCTGGGCACTGTTTATAGAAGAACACCTTCCCTGACAGCTACCAGTAGTAGTGACTCCAGTCCATTTGATCACTCCCCTGTGCAGACTGTAAGGACATGGAAAATTATAGGAAACTTTGCAACATCAAGATCTAGTTGAAAACAGGAACCTCTGCAAAATGATAAACCACAAAATGTTCCTAGCAGCTAGCCACCTGTCGACACCCAGCTTTGTGATCTAGACAGAAGCAGGAGTAACTGCTCAGGGGAGGGCCACGGGCATTCACAGAATTAGAAGTAGCAGCTTACAGGGAGAAGAGGATGCGCAGAAGTTGTCTACACCCTGTATCTAGCAAAACCGACTCCCTTGACCCTGAGTAAACCTGGTTTGTAGTTTTTGCCTATATATATCAATCCCAAATGAGGAACAGAAGCTCTCCCTACCGCGTTGGGTCACATGGGGGACCGCTCCTAGCTAGCTGGACTGTATGCGCAACAAAATAAACCTTGATTTTGCATTCTGGACTTGGCTGGATTCCAGTGGTCTCTCTGGGGGTCTCAACTTGGGCACAACAAGACCGCTTTAGAATACCTGGTCAGATAATCTGAGTGAATCCCCCATTTCTTTCTAGAGGAGAGATAATTATGTTCATATAAAAATTTTGAGTTTTGGAATGTTGACAGTCAGCTTAGATACTTAATTATTGCACAGACACATGAGTAGGAAAGGCTCTGACTGAAGGAAATCCATTGGTAACATCTGATTTGGGGAAATTGTCTGAAAATATACTGCTATTCTAGATGTATTAATTCGGTCTTTCACTTACATATATGCATCAGAGAAGGAGCCCTCCCTTCTCTACAGAATTCAGGCCTGATGTAAAAACTTTGGAAGGCTATCATACATCATTGGTCCTCGCTTCAGATAAATTAGAACTGAATAGAGACGAAATTAACACAGGTTGAAGGTCCTGCTGGCAGGATGATTCACAGGCTGAGATTGAGACGGATTTAGCCAGGAATTACAAAAACACAAGTGATCAGACGGAATGGGAAGACTACATGTGGCTTCCCCGAGAAGTGAAGACTGGAAGTGAACCAGGGAAAGCAGTTAAAATTACTGACAAATTTGCTTTAAAATGGCTTTATTAGAAAATATATGGAGTTCCTCAATGCCAAAATCCTTACCAGAAGTTAACGTATGAATTTTAGTGAAATCGGGTCTCAAGTTTTTTAAAGGCACAAGAATTTGAATAAAGAAAATATTCAGAAATGTTGAGAATAAAAGGCACAGAATTAAGGGAGATGTATACGATGCATTGAACAAAATCAAAGGAGTTAGAACAGACATAAAGTGAAGCCAAATAACAGCCCCTATCAAGAGTGCAGCGGCAGCTCCCCGGACCTGTCAACTGGGCTGCCCAGCTGCTGCCTGCTCTCAACACAGCTCTCACCGCTCTCAACTCCCACCCATCACTGGAACAGAATCCTGGAACGCAATTAAGAAAAACAATGTGGCAATATATAAGTTAGAGCTTATTGTTATTATTATGTGTGTGCATGATATATGTGTGTGGGGGGCACATGCCATATCACACTTGTGGAGGCTGTAGGAAAAGTGTGGAGCCAATGTTCTCTTCTCACATTTCCATGGGTTCTAGAGATTGAGCCTGGGTCATCAGGCTTCTGCTGTAGTGCCTTCCGCCACTGAGACATCGTAGAACCCCCGAATAAGTATCTTTTCGTATGACTGGTTAGTTATATCTTATGTCAACGAATGATGGGTCAGAGACTAGCTGGGAAATATTAATATGGAAAAAGTTAAAAGAAAAGAGGAAATAGCTAGACATTACAATGGATGTAGACAAACAGCCCTGACCCATTAATCTAGTTAGTAGGTGTAGTTAGAAAATAATGTGCTCTAGTGCGGCAGGAGGATTAAGTTAAACAGTAAGACAAAAACTTCACAGCTGCAGAGGAATTCTGGCAATGGATCATCCTGTCATGGGAATTTAGAGACACTCCCGGCTGGAAGACTCTTAATTTATGATGAGCTGATTTAAGTATAACTAAAGTCAACCCAGACACCAAACAAGGGAAAAGCTATATAGCCTAGGAATTCAGTTTATATCTAAGGGTGGGGAGACTAATAAATTTGAAAATCCTTTATAGCTAGATTAATTGTCCTTTAAAAGTTCCTATCCATCATGCCACTGACTTTTTAATGTGTTCTTTCAAAGACCCTTCAGCATCTTCCCAAGTTCCCCAGGCTGACGCTCACTCAGTCTGCATTCTGCTTCTGCCTCACCCTCCCCTCACAGCCCTACCCTGCCACTCACGAGCTATCCACGTCCACTAGGCTCATTAACTGTCTCTGCTCAGGAATGTGTCTGATTGTAGCAGACTTTTAAATCTTTTTCTGCCTTTCAAAGTCCAAATATTGTTAACTGCCTCCCCACCAAACTCAATACTTTAACCCTTCAAGGTTGGGTTCCTCCAGGAATTCTCTCTGGATCCTAAGGTAGCCATTTCTTTATTCAGGATTTCAACAGCTGTCATTGCCAGCTGCCTTTGTGTAACCACTCCTGCATCCTTCTAATTTGTTGTTACATGGTTTCAAATCTCGTATCTCACTTATAATCTGAACTCTATTGTCCTTGTTGATGCCTTTAGTGCTTCCACGTTAGGATGCAAAATGTTCGACCAGAGAATATGCTTAGTGGCTTTTTAAGGGACTCACTAACCTTCATGGTCATTTTAAAGCTATATAGAATTGGCACTGATATTCTGATAGCAAGCCCATTGAATCTTTACATTTCAATTTTCTCCATACTATGCCTTTTTTTTTCTTCTTCCATTTTCACTCTGAATGACTTCCCAGCATAAAACACTGGATTTTCAAAAGCTGTTAACATCTAGTCCCATCAGCAAGGAATACATTATTATCTACCAGCCCCATTTCAGTGCAGTTGGAGCTGAATTATCTGGCTTTAAAGGAAAAATGCTGCACCAAGTAGCCAGGTTTGGGATACACAAACATACTCCATTCTTTCTGCTCTTTTTAAATCAGTTAGACAAATGGGTATAGAATGCAGTGAGGATCAATGAGGCAAATTTATTAAGTTAAAACATCTCAAGATTTTTGGTTAATCTATTTAGTTGCAAAGCCAGTCCAAACCTTCCTTCTTCATGTTCAGACCACATCCTTACTTCTTTAGTCATACTTGTAGACATTCTAAGTTCGTGTAAGTTTTCCCCGTGCCCAGAACAACTGGCAGAGAAAAGCAAGAAAGCTAAGGGAGAGTCATTGCACCCCAAAGCTCTGGCAGATACTGCCACCTGCAGGGGTTATGTCATCCCCATCTCAACTCCTAAGTCTACAGAGTGTGATATTGCACTACATGAGACAGGACAGACACTCGTATCAAATCTCAATCTTTGATTGAGAATGTAGTATAATTATATACATATGTATGGTAGGCACATTAGACTAGTAAAAATTAACATGGCTGTAAACAAGATTAAAAGACAGAAATATTATGTCATCTCAGTGAAAATTTCTGATATATAACAAAGATGGCTGAGGTTTATAGGTGGAGAAGATTTTACTTCATAATAATCTCATCCTAAAATTATGTGACAGTCACTTGCACAGTGGAAAGTCTCAGAAATTAATCATATAGATCTGCTTTTTCAAAATATGGTCTGTTGAATATTTACTTGAAAATGTAGATAACTTCAGGTTAGATAAGAAAATGTTGAATTTGAGTGTTTTACATTAAATCCTCAAATGTGTGACCTTGAAAACTTTATTGGAAAATAATTCCACTTCACATAAAGGACCAAATTTGTTTGTTTGCTCATTGCCTACACACACACACACACACACACACACACACACACACACAACACAAACTCTGTCATTTTCAAAACAGTTTGATATTGGCATTCGATGTGCTTTAATCTTTGACAGCTGCACGTTTCCCAGTAGGAACAGTCACAGTACAATTATCAACAATGTGAAAATTTCTGATAGACTCTACCATATTTATTGCCATGTGTCGGTGAATCTAAAAATATCTGGATTGCGAGTAGTCATATACTTGCCCAACTATTAAAGGGTTTTGGTGGATCCAGCCCCTGGTCCTCAAATTTGCGCAGCAAACATTTTATTCCTTAGCTGTTTCTCTAGCCCCCTACATTGGCCACAATTTTTTTTAATGTCAATGAATTTGCTTATGCTTGGGAGAGAAAGGGAGTGTTTGGTGACTTTCAGCTGCTCGGGCTGTCAACTGTCACTGTTGCATCCTTAAGGGTCAAGCATGCTCATTCCTACTTATCTCCACTCTATCTTACACTAGGGAACTATATAACAGGTTATTGTGTGATTATGCTTTTATTAGATTAAATATCCAGTTGGAAGAAGGTAATAAATACCTTTATGCAGCTAGAACACTGTGAATTTTTGACAAGTACTTGGCCATTTAGATGAATCTTTGTTTATTCCTGGTAAATTACCTTTGCGTTGTTGCTAGGTAGTATTTTGTTATTTCATTCATTCATAGCTGCATTATAGCAAGAAAGTTGAAGCAGGGAATAACTTTGTGGAACTCTGTCACTTTCTCAAGGTTAATAAACACTTTACGTGACAGTGCAAGAGACACAGGAGCCATGTCATGAACAAACTCTTGGTGAAATTGGTGATAACACAGTAAGTAACTGGAAATCTAGAACTTATTGTGTGCCCAGAGGAGAGTGGGTAGATGGTGAGCCTGCCATCTCCACACTCCTTTCCACCACAAGTGTGCCCTGAATTTCTCTAAGGATGCTGCACATAGAATACTTCAAACACTTTTTCTTGAAATGTAGGCCATATTTTCCCAAGCTAAGGTTTCTATGATACAGAAATTTGAGTCAATGCAAGAAGAGGCTGTTCCCTCCCCTCACATCATCGTATCTTCTCATAACAGCTATGGCCCCATCCTTTCTCAGTGTTATCCTGGTCTCATTAACAGAATTCATTAGCAGATAACAACTACAAATGAGTTGACCACAAGAGACATTCGAATGAGGAGTATGACAGGGTCCATTGACTCTTCCAGCATGGCCATGCGACTGTGCTCACTGCTGGGTCCTTATGTCAAAGCCCCACTTAACTGTGAAGACAAAAATGATGTCTGCAACCAAAAGTAATTACCTTGCTTAATATTAAATTTCATGCTGAAGAGACAAAAAACAAACTGCTAAAAGACGTAGAAAGGTGAATAAATTCTTGTCATGGGGGTGGGAAGGGAGAATGTTGGATTTATCTTATTGACTATGACTATTAATTATGAAGCTAGAACACTAATACATTAATGATTTGAGTGATAATGACATAATTGTTTATACACTTGGCATTTTATTCTACTATATGCTAGTATATGTTGATATATGTTTGTTTTGTTATTGCTAATAGTTTTCATGTTAGTAAGAGTCCAGTGACATCCTCCATGACAAAAATGTTTCCTATACATTACTGTGGTCCATAATATTTTCATTTCAGTTTTGTATGTTATGATTAAAGAACAAACATCAAAAGGAAATTATCACAGACATCAACTACAACTCCACTGCTGAGAGAGCGTGTGGCAATTGTCTTTCTGAGTCAGGGTTACCTCACCAGATATATTCTCTAGTTCTGTCAAATTACTTAAGATTTCATTTTTCTTTGCAGTTGAATAGTATTCAGTTGTATACATTTGTCACATTTTCATTATAGTCATCTAGTGAAAGACTTTAGGTGGTTTCCACTAGATGAGTCTAGATCTCACCCTTCATCGGAGAAGCTTTGTTTTGCAGCAGCAGTAGGTTTTTTTTTTAATAGAAAGCTACAACTGATCATAATATCTAGAATATATGACCATGGAATTCCCAGTCCTAAATGATATATTTACTACTCTATTCCTGCATCCCAAGGCTCAGGGAATATCAAAGAAGAATTGTTGGAAATATTGCAAGAACCAGACATCTGCTGTGGGTTGTGCCTTCCTGCCATAAGACAGAAGCTAGATTTATAAATCTCAACAACACAGCTTCCTGAACAATTCCAGTCATTCTAGTGACACTACAGGCAAAGCTACAGGCAATTCAAAATGATTAAAGGACAGAAAATTAGCCCTCTTCAGAGATGAGCACCTGATCGATTATCAAATAAGGAGTGACCAACCCTAGAAACATGCACATGCATACAACTCTTAAGTCAACTCAACTGGTCCTTATTTGCATGTTGATTCTATAAGCATACATGTAATAACAATGGGTAAAGATGAGGAGGTCATGAATTTGGGAGGAAGAAGTTTGACCTGGGAGGGGTAAGAGGGAGAAGAGGAAAAAGATAAATGATATAACTATATTTGAATTACATTTTTTAAAAAACTAAAAGCACATATTTTCACAATATAATTTTAATAAGACCATGTCACTTCTTATCAAATATCATGAGAGAGAAAATGATCTTTTAAGTAAATGTGAAAATGGTCTTTTAAATAAACATTCAATATAAGCAAATGTTTAATTCAAGCACTTGCAGTAAAAAGGAAGAATATATGTATACATATATATCTGCATATATATACATACACATACACACACATAAACATATATATATATATATACACATACACATTACATACACACGCAAAACCCCTGTCTTCAATTGGAATGAGTGCAAAGTGTATATTCTAGAAGAATAAAATTATGACAATAGGATAGATTCAGGAAATAAAAGAGAAAAAATGTCCTACTGGTTATAAAAAGATCTTTGAAACACAAGGCTGACTCGTCCATTTGAAAGCATAATAATATCTTTTTGTAAAAAAATCATTTTAGCAACTTTAATTTGGTATTACAAATTTGGTCAGCTGAAAATGAAGTTAATATTTATTTGCCAGATATTCAGCTTTCAAGTTCAGCATAAATTATTTCAATAACAAAATCATTTCTTATGTCAATAAACAAAGAGGGAGTATTGGAGTTGAGCCAAAATGTATACCAACAGGATATGATGGATGGGAAAAAGAGTGTGTCTTCTATCAAGTTAAGATGGTGGAAACTTATGTATGGAATAAAAAGCAAATTAAGGAATTGTCTTTGTTACCTCTGAGAGGTAACTAATAATCAGAATTTGTAGGCTTCCCATTCAGAAAAGTCCTCACTTTGATTGTTTTCCTTCTACTCAAGGATGCTGTGAATGTGAGGGGATCAGTTGAATAAAGTCCTTGCAGTGGCAGCGAAGTAAGCAGAGCAATGCCCACGAGAGTGAACATCCTTCCCTTCCTAACTCTCCACTCTGTTGTTTTTTAGCTACCCTTTCCATCACAATTATTTTCCTCATATGTATTTTCCTTTATTCTATTTCTTTGCGCTTGAATTCTTCTGTAGAATTCTATCTTATCCCACACACTCCACTTTTCCTTGCCTTGACTTTTTCTCTTCAGAGGTTCCAACCAATTCTCTGTCATGAGATTCTCACTTTCCTGCCAATACCTTACATGAAACGCTTTCTCTAAATAGTCAATCATCTCTAAAATTACAATTTTATTTTCCATGAACTGTCAAGAAGTTCAGACAGTTTAAGATTAAACATAAAATGGTTTATTTCTAAAATTATACTTTTGAATTACTTAGGGTAACTGATTTAGACAAAGAAATTTCATTTGATTATGCCTGGGGTATTTGGTACAGTGATATATATTTTCACTTAAATGAAACAAATTAGTGGTCAAAGAAAAATTCATGTTTGATATATCTTGGGAAAGACTCATGGGCAAAGAAGACACAGCTATTGAAACAATACAGAAGATAGGCTAAAAAGTGATCATTCCATGAAGACCTGTGAAAACTGTCTGGATAAGACAGAATGTGGGTCTCTGATGTGGGATTCCCCTCCATATGTTGTAAATATATTTTGTTATCATTGGTTAATAAATAAGCTATTTTTGGCCTATTACAGGGCAGAACAGTGTAAGGTGGGAATTCCAAGCAGATCAAAGAGAAAAGTATGCAGAATTAAGGAGATGCCATGTAGCTGTTGAAGGAGACAGACGTCACTGGAACCTTGCCAATAAACCACAAGCCTCGTGGTAAAATACAAAATAATAATAATGGGTTAATTTAAGATGCAAGAGCTAGTTAGAAATACGCTAGAGTCGTTGGCCAAACAGTGTTGCAATTAATATTGTTTCTGTGTGATTATCTTGGGTCTGGGTGGCCAGGAAATAAACAAGCAGTCTCCAACAAGTTTCAGAATTCTTACTTTTACAATCAGTTCATACCCCCTCATTAGAAACACACAGACTTCTATATTCTACAGTCAAACCCATCCGGGGCTGTGACACTTCCCTTCAGGAACTGGTTTTATTGTTCAGGGCTGTCCTGTACCACAAACATGCAGAACAGGCCTTGACTCCTTACTGAATGAAACAATGTATCACTGATGGAGGAACAGGAGAAGAAAATCTAATTTTGCTATCCTAACACTACAGGATACTGAGACTAAAAAGATGAAACCTCAATGTTACTTTATTTTTTATACTTCCAGTGTCTTTGCTGTAGCCTTTGAAAGAACCTATCATGAAGATATTATTTTGTTTTACTTTTAGGATAAAAGACAATATAAACACAAGTTCTCACTTAATAATCCTCTACTGTTGGTATCCCCAAACCTTGCCCAATATGAAATTTCTTTCTTTATCATTTTATTATCCACTGAAATTCTATATCCTCACATTTAGGCCAAGTCTTTCTTCTGGATAGCCATTTTCAGAAATTTGAATGTATTTAGTATTCATACTCTACAATACTCATCTCTGCAACTCCACATGTCAAACTTTGAAAACCAAGTTTGCTACTACAGCAATGGTTTTGCTCAGCTCTCTCCTTGTGACTTTCAGTGCAGATGTCCTCTGCTTGGTAGGAACTCGCAGACTCCGGGTTTTAAATGAGTGATGCAGCAGCACTAACATCTGGGACATTCAGGAGGCTGAATGTCAGCAGCACTGCTGTTACCTAAATTGCTATTTGCTGAAACTGTAGTGTGGGAAGCAGCTATGAGAAAACTTTAGTACAATGATGTCTCCTTGAAGTACACATCTCAGAAGGCTCCCAAGGATGGTTTATCAAAAACTTGCAGAGGACAAAACATGAACTGAATAAAATCCTTCATAGTACATACTCATGTGGTTTTCTAAGTGTATTGTAATTGAGTGCATGCTTAACTAATAAGCAAATGATCAATCATTAAATAAAAAAGAAACTTAAATATTTTCATTAGTAGCTGATGCCTGTAAACACACCCCTCTCCCAACTGCATTAGGGCTAATAAAGTAGAAACCTTTAAAACACTAAGCAAATTTGCTTAATATTTGTGGATAACTGAAATACATGGAAACACAATGGAAAAACACATTTCAGTATATTTTATATAAAGTGTCTAGCTCTGGATATGTTCTTCTCTAGCATGAAAGGATTCAATTGTAAATAAAGAATGGATAGTTATATGAAAGAGGAGAGTCTTCTAGCTGTTAGTAAAATTGCTTCCACTTGACTGCATGATTGTCCTATTAAACAACATATGGAAAATCTGTACCCTATTTAATCAACTGTTTCCTAGTCACAATCAGGAAACAGATAAGCCATTTGGTTTGATCTTACCATTGTTAAAAATGTTGTTTTGTTTTTCTTTGTTTTTTAACATAGACAGTTTAACCACAGGATTTCTTGCCTCAGAGAAGGGTAATAGAGAGCAATTTAGCTGGAGAGTCTCGGTGTCTTTTGAAGTACTGAACCCCAGGCTTTATTGTTGGAGCCAAGGAGGGTGGCATATGCACATTATTTCCTTCAGTAAAAGAAATCTCGGCTCACAGAGAGAGTGTGGCCCTGAAAGGGATCCTGAGCTGAAGAGGGGTATCCGTGAGTTGAGAATCTGTCCAGCTGTGTAGAGTCAGTCTGGTCCCCAGTTTTGTGACTTGTCACTGACTTTAGATGTGTCTGTTCTGATATCTTGGGGATTTATTTGCACATGCAAACATCTGACTAAAGTTTAGATACAGTGTAATGTTAACCAGGTACCCTGAGTACTAAACATCTGTATCTATGAAAAGGTATAAGCCATGAGAAACCCAAACACTCACAGAGATTGTAAGGATGATAATAATACAGAACAGACCATTGCACCATTCAGTGAAATGTGACCTAAGAAGTTTAACTTTTGGTTATCTGATTCTTTACTGACAAACAAAGGGCTAATATTGGTTACTACTTCATAACAGTCACACAAAGAATAGTAATTTTATTTAAGTAAACCACTTGCTACATCATTCAGTAGATTTTAGCTCCTATTAAGATACATACACACACATATACGTATCTTAATATGATACATATGAGAATGCCAGAAGCTAGGATCTAATTTGTCCAAGAGAAAGATAACTCATGCCATCATTTACGTCACTATTTGATTCAGTTTTATTTGTTTTCTTTTCCTAAACATTTATTCAGAAATATACATGAATCTACTTCTCCTGAGATCCAGTCAGCTTTATGGAAAATTTCCAAGGGTTGGCAAACCCCTCTCTGTCCCTGATTGTCACATGGTTTGTAATTACAATCAGAATTTGTCCCTGACAATAAGGTTCACCCTGTTAAAATCACAGAAAGACAAATAAGTTTAAGCAGATACTCAGTAGCAAGGTGTTGTCATTGTGTCCAATTAACTTTCAGCACTTTCAGAGCTTGGCCACTGATGTCAGGAACATAAAGAGGCACCATTTACTTTGCAGGACCCACACCACATGCAGGAGTTGCCTGCTTATGAAATGAATAAAGAAGAATTCCAGCAAAGACTGAGCCAAAAGGATAGAGAGTGGCTACTGTGATAAGCCATTTCACCACACAAATATTTCTGGCAATGAGATGGAGACATTTCCAAATCATCATTGAGAAATAACTTGAAGA
Source organism: Myodes glareolus (assembly GCF_982192425.1). NCBI lineage: Eukaryota > Metazoa > Chordata > Mammalia > Rodentia > Cricetidae > Myodes > Myodes glareolus. The sequence goes on along the minus strand of NC_142031.1, from coordinate 79,837,888 downwards.
ACTGATAGATAGACTTGGCAGATGGGAACAGATATGTGTAAATACAAAGAAGCCACTTGCTGAAATCTATCTATTATAGTGATGTCCAGATGGACTCATTTCCAACAGATATTGAGTTTCTATCTAAAACATTCTATAAGTCTTCCTGCCCTCAAGGTTAAGAGAAGACTGACTCAAAGGTGATATGACAAGTAAGATCTACCAAACAGGAAGAACCAGCAAGCTGTATTTGGGGAACCAACCACAAAGAGGGACTATCAATCAGTCTCAGGAAATGTCACAGGGTCCTGACTAAGACCCTGAGAGGGTGATGGCACAAAATTCCACTGTGAGGAAGAAACAACCAACAACAAGAAAACACAGAATTCCCCATGAGGTGTGACTCTGAAACATGCAGTCAAAAATGACTTTTTTTTTCAAGCAGAGAATGTTGACAACGAGATAATTTGTTCTTATCCTTGGGCTCTGGCTACTCAGTTCCATCCCTGCTAAAAATCATTAAAGTTGAGGCAAATTTTCCCTTTCTCAAAGTCTCCCACATGCGCAAAGTGGCAGCACTGTGGTTTCTGTGCTCCCCAGGCCTCCCTCTGCTCGTAAGTCTAGACAAGCTTTCCCACCCTAGATAGGAAACGATGGTTAAACTGAAATTTAAAAGGAAAATCGTTTAACAAAGACACAGCGATGCTAATTCGGTATTTGGTCTGAAAGTATTTTCAACTTATTTCAAAGAGTCTAACTTGTTTGAATTTTCACCCTTTTTCTAAATCTTTGTGAATTTCAGACATCTTAATTTTATCACTTCAGGCTATTTAAATACTGAATTTTATCTTCCTCTCCTAACAGCCAGTCTTTCTTTATTTCTCTTTAATCAGGGGAAGAATATGTGTCTTCATTTAGTTTGTTTTTTCTTAACATCTGGATGGCATCCAGTCTTATAGACTCTACTTAACTATGGCCTGCTTTAGGTTGCCACTGTGTGATCAGGTCCATGTTATCTCTGAACCCCGATTCCAAGTCACTGCCTAAATATCTTTGTTTATGAAATCTACCTTCTCCAAAAGCTGTGGTTCAACTAAATGAGCCAGAGTCTGTTATTATGTCAACATCTCTCCCTTACTCCAGACTTCTCTCTCCCAGAGTGATCCAGACATACAAATCTTAGTCTACATTTTTTTTCTTTTTTTGTTTTTGGTCAGATGTTGGCTATCATTGTTGGACAGTGATCTAAGTTTAAGTTGACTAGACTTAAACACATCTGAGCACCCCCTAATAGATGAAAAACCCACGTTTCAAGTTCCCAGTTGCAGAATGTTCAGTGTCTGCATGCTGGACAGTACAGATATCGGTAATTTCACCGGAGTTTTTACTGGAAGGAGTCAGCTTTCTCCTGTTCACACTGAAATTTTGCTTCTTGAGTCACCACGCATGGAAAACCCTTCGAGGACGCCACCCTTGTGTATATTACACAGTCTGACACCCCTTCCCTATCTAAGGGGTGTTTTTGCCTCTCCTTAGTCAGTTTGAAAGCAACCATGGGTGTGAGGCCATTATTGACACCCTGAAGACTGACTTTATCCTAATACTGCTATAATCACACAGTACCCTGTTCACACCAGTTTGACAGAACTTAACTACAGTACACTCTTCTCCTTACCCGGCTTGCCTAATTTCTCTACTAAACTTTAAGTTAGTTAGACACTGGGACTGTGTTTTTTTCTTTTTTCTTTTTGTAGATGCAACAACAAAAGTATCAAATGTGGATCAAATCCCTGTGTTTGTCTTAGCGGACAGACCTTTGGTACTCTTTAAAGCAGCACTTGCTTTGCCTTAAGAAAAGATTTAGGCGTTCAGGCCATGCCTTCTTACATCATTACCTTCACGGATTTCCAGGGCATTAACCCCGCCATTCTACACACAATCTCCCTTTCCCCTAGGCCATGCAGAAATCTACCTATGAGTAGAAATACTATGCCAGATGAAAATGGGATTTATAATTCCAATCATTTGGTAGTTATAGCTTAAGCCTAAACCTTGTGCCATTAATATTTCTTTAAATGCCTTTGTATTCTGTTTGTGACTTTCACGATCCCAGGAATTACGCCTAATCTCTTTGATGAGATCTGAGCTTTGCTCAAACTACAATTTAGTAAGTTGACTGGGAGCTAATAATCTTTTACTAGTTCATTTATCAAGTAGACAAGGACAACAATGCATGGATTATCACACAGAGACTTTGGGCATGAGCTATATTAGTCTGTTAAGAACCCTTAACAGAAAGGGACCGGAGTCCCTTTGTTCGGATAGCCGGCCTGCAGCAAGCTAAGACCGCAGGCAGCGAGTCTTCTGACCAGTGAGGGGCTCTGATCCTGTGGAGGGGTGAGTGTGTTGACCGCCATACAACTCAGGTTAGGTACACACGGTATTCCCGCCATCCTTATCTCCCTGGCTGCTCCACAGGGGCAGCTTCCCCCAGCTAATCCCTCTCTCCTGCTACGCCATCCCAGCTTTCGGCCTGGAACCCCTCCCGTCCTCTCTCCCTTTTTCGGGGCTTAAATTCCTCCATCTCAGCCGGGGTGGGCACCGCGGGTCGGGACAGGTGGTGAGTGCAAAGGGAAGGAAGTCCCTTGGTTCTAAGAGCCTGCCTGCAGTGAGCTAAGACTGCAGGCAAAGTGATTCCTGGTTAGCAAGGGACACTAATCCAGTAGAAGAAGACCCAGCGGAGAGAAGAGCCATTGGAGGGCATCTGAAGGAAGAGATGGGCAGGCGCCAAGGCAAAAATTCCTCCAACAATCTGAAAAACAACATGAAAACACCAGATCCCAGCGATCTTACGACAGAAGGACTTGAACGCCCTATTCCGGAAGAAGTGGAAAACAGTGTCATTATAAAAGCAATAGAGTCTCTTAAACAGGGTATGAATAACTCACTTAAAGAATTAGAAGACAAATATAACAAAAAGATGGAAGAAATGAGTAAAGAAATGGAAGACAAATATAACAAAAAGGTTGAAGAAATGAGTAAATTCGTAAATGATACCCTGGGAAACCAAGAAAAAGCAATCAAACAGGTAATGGAATCAGTTCAAGAATTGAAAACTGAAATGGAGGCAGTGAGGAAAACACAATCCGAGGGCCGGCTGGATATGGAAAACCTAGGTAAACGAACGGAGACTACAGAATCAAGCTTAACCAATAGAATACAAGAGATAGAAGAACGAATCTCAGATTATGAAGACACCATAGAGAAAATAAATGCCCTGACCAAAGAAAACAGCAAATCCAACAAATTCTCATCACAAAACATTCAGGAAATATGGGACATAATAAAAAAAACCAAATCTAAGAATAATAGAAGTAGAAGAAGGAGAAGAATTGCAGATCAAAGGTCCAGAAGATATATTCAACAAAATTATAGAAGAAAACTTTCCCATCCTAAAGAGGGATATTCCTATGAAGGTGCAAGAAGCATACAGAACACCGAATAGATTGGATCAGAAAAAAACATCCCCTCGCCATATAATAATCAAAACACAAAGCAGTCAGATTAAAGAAAGGATATTAAGAGCTGCAAAGGAAAAATGTCAAGTAACCTATAAAGGTAAACCTATCAGACTTACACCAGACTTCTCTATAGAAACCATGAAAGCCAGAAGGTCCTGGATAGAGGTACTGCAGAAATTAAGGGACCATGGATGCAAGCCCAGACTACTTTACCCAGCTAAGCTTTCGTTCACTATCAACGGAGAAAACAAAATATTTCAGGATAAAAACAAATTTAAACAATACGTAACTACTAATCCAGCCTTACAGAGAATACTAGAAGGAAAATTACATCCCAAGGAATCCAACATTGCCAACACTGACTACAATAATTCAGACATCTAGCGACCCTTCACTAGCACAATTCAAAGAAGGAAAACACATACACTCTATTACCCCCCCCCAAAAATGACTGGAGTCAACAACCAATGGTCATTAATATCTCTTAATATCAATGGACTCAATTCACCTATAAAGAGGCACAGACTTAGAGATTGGTTACGAAAACAGGATCCAACATTCTGCTGTTTACAAGAAACACACCTCAACCACAAAGACAGACACCTACTCAGAGTAAAGGGTTGGGAAAAGGTTTTCCAAGCAAATGGACCTAAGAAACAAGCGGGTGTGGCCATTCTAATATCTAACAAAATCGACTTCAAACTAAAATCAATCAGAAGGGATGGAGATGGACATTTCATACTCATAACAGGAACAACTCATCAGGAAGAAGTCTCAATCCTGAATATCTATGCCCCTAATGTAAAGGCACCCACATATGTAAAAGAAACTCTTCTAGAACTCAAGGCAGTCATCAAACCACACACACTAATAGTAGGAGACTTCAACACTCCTCTCTCACCAATGGACAGGTCAATCAGACAGAAACCAAACAGAGAATTAAGAGATTTATTGGAGGTATTGAATCAAATGGACTTAACAGACATCTATAGAACACTCCACCCAAATAGGAAAGAATATACCTTCTTCTCTGCAGTTCATGGAACCTTCTCGAAGATTGACCACATACTCGGTAACAAAGCAAACTCCCACAGATACAAAAAAATATTAGTAACCACCTGTGTCTTGTCAGACCACCATGCATTAAAATTAGAATTCAACAACAACGCTACCCCCAGGAAATCAACAAACTCATGGAAGTTGAACAGTCAACTACTAAATCACCCCTGGGTCAGGGACGAAATTAAGAAAGAAATTAAAGTCTTCCTTGAATTTAATGAAAACAAAGACACAACATACTCAAACCTATGGGACACTATGAAAGCAGTGCTAAGAGGAAAATTCATAGCAATAGGTGCCCAACTAAAGAAAACGGAGAAAGCACACATTGGAGACCTAACAGCACACTTGAAAGCTCTAGAAAAAAAAGAAGCTGATTCACCCAGGAGGAGTAGAAGACTGGAAATAATCAAACTGAGGGCTGAAATCAACAAAATAGAAATAGAGAAAACAATCCAAAGAATCAATGAATCAAAAAGCTGGTTCTTGAAGAAAATCAACAAGATTGACAAACCCCTATCCAAACTAATCAAACGGCAGAGAGAGAACTTGCAAATTAATAGGATCAGAAATGAAAAGGGGATATAACCACAGACACAGAGGAAATTCAGAGAATCATTAGATCTTACTACGAAAGTTTACATGCCACAAAGTTGGAAAATGTAAAAGAAATGGACATATTTTTAGATAAGTACCATATACCAAAGTTGAACCAAGAACAGGTGAACAATCTAAATAGACCTGTTAGTCGCGAAGAATTAGAAGCTGTTATCAGAAATCTCCCTGCCAAAAAAAGCCCAGGACCAGATGGTTTCAATGCAGAATTCTACCAGAACTTCCAGGAAGAGCTAATTCCTATACTCCTTAATGTATTCCATAATATAGAAACAGAAGAGTCATTGCCAAACTCCTTTTATGAAGCTACAGTTACCTTAATACCAAAACCACATAAAGACACAACCAAGAAAGAGAATTACAGGCCAATCTCACTCATGAACATCGACGCGAAAATTCTCAATAAAATCCTGGCAAACTGAATCCAGGAACACATTAGAAAAGTTATTCATTATGATCAAGTAGGCTTCATCCAGGAGATGCAGGGCTGGTTCAACATACGCAAATCTATCAATGTAATCCATCATATAAATAAACTGAAAGAAAAAAACCATATGATCATTTCATTGGATGCTGAAAAAGCATTTGACAAAATTCAACACCCATTTATGATAAAGGTGTTGGAGAGACTTGGGATACAAGGATCATAACTAAATATAATAAAAGCAATATACAGCAAGCCGACAGCTAACATCAAATTGAATGGAGAGAAACTCAAAGCCTTTCCACTAAAATCAGGAACACGACAAGGCTGTCCACTCTCTCCATACCTCTTCAATATAGTGCTTGAAGTTCTAGCAATAGCAATAAGACAACATAAGGAGATCAAGGGGATTCGAATTGGAAAGGATGAAGTTAAACTTTCGTTATTTGCTGACGATATGATAGTGTACATAAGTGACCCCAAAAACTCTACCAAAGAACTCCTACAGCTGATAAACACCTTTAGTAACGTGGCAGGATACAAGATCAACTCCAAAAACTCAGTGGCCCTCCTATACACAAAGGATAAAGAAGCTGAGAGGGAAATCAGAGAAACATCACCTTTCACGATAGCCTCAAATAGCATAAAATATCTTGGGGTTACTCTAACCAAGGAAGTGAAAGACCTATTTGACAAGAACTTTAAGTCTTTGAAGAAAGAAATTGAGGAGGATACCAGAAAATGGAAAGATCTCCCTTGTTCTTGGATTGGGAGGATCAACATAGTAAAAATGGCAATTCTACCAAAAGCAATCTATAGATTCAATGCAATCCCCATCAAAATCCCATCAAACTTCTTCACAGACCTTGAGAAAACAATAATCAAGTTTATATGGCAAAACAAGAAACCCAGGATAGCCAAAACAATCTTATACAATAAAGGAACTTCAGGAGGCATTACCATCCCTGACTTCAAACTCTATTACAGAGCTACAGTATTGAAAACAGCTTGGTATTGGCATAAGAACAGAGAAATCGACCTTTGGAATCGAATAGAAGACCCGGATATTAACCCACAAACCTATGAGCACCTAATTTTTGACAAGGGAGCTAAAGGTATACAATGGAAGAAGGAAAGCGTCTTTAACAAATGGTGCTGGCATAACTGGATGTCAACCTGTAGAAGGATGAAAGTAGATCCATACCTATCACCATGCACAAAACTCAGGTCCAAATGGATTAAAGACATCAACATTAATCCGTCCACCTTGAACCTGATAGAAGAGAAAGTGGGAAGTAGTCTACAAGATATAGGCACGGGAGGCCTCTTCCTAAGCAGGACCCCAGCTGCACAGACAATAAGAGAAACAATGAATAAATGGGATCTACTGAAACTGAGAAGCTTCTGTAAAGCAAAGGACACTGTCAGTAAGACAAAAAGGCTGCCTTCTGACTGGGAGAAGATCTTCACCAACCCCTCATCAGACAAAGGTCTGATCTCCAAAATATACAAAGAACTCAAGAAACTAGGCACTAAAACTCTAATTAACCCAATTAAAAAATGGGGTACTGAACTGAACAGAGAATTCACAACAGATGAACTTCGAATGGCCAGAAGACACTTAAGGTCATGCTCAACCTCCTCAGCGATCAGGGAAATGCAAATTAAACCCACTTTGAGATACCATCTTACACCTGTCAGAATAGCTAAAGTCAAAAACACCAATGATAGCCTATGCTGGAGAGGATGTGGGGTGAGGGGAACACTCATCCATTGTTGGTGGGAATGCAAACTTGTGCAGCCACTGTGAAAATCAGTGTGGCGGTTTCTCAGGAAACTGGGAGTCAATCTCCCTCAGGACCCAGCAATTCCACTCTTGGGAATATACCCTAGAGATTCCCTAGCATACTACAAAAGCATTTGTTCAACTATGTTCATAGCAGCACTATTTGTAATAGCCAGAACCTGGAAACAGCCTAGGTGCCCCTCAATAGAAGAATGGTTAAAATAGGTGTGGAACATATACACATTAGAGTTTTACTCAGCGGTAAAAAATAATGACATCATGAATTTTGCATGCAAATGGATGGACATAGAAAACGCTTTACTGAGTGAGGTAAGCCAGACCCAAAAAGAGGAACACGGTATGTATTCACTCATAAGTGGATTCTAACCATAATTTAAAGGTCTTTGAGCCTATTATTCGTGATCCTAGAGAAGCTAAATAAGAAGACGAACCTGATGAAGATTATTTAGCTATCCGCCAGGAGGTAGGAAATAGTCAAGAGTCCCAGGTAACCTTGGGTGCATGGGGGGGTGGGAGGGAGGGTTGTTGGAAGGGGAGAGGGTTAGAGTGAAGGGAGTAGGGGAGGAATGGAGAAAGCTTGGTTGACCGGGATGGGGGGAAGGGAGGAAGGATGAATATGGGATCAGGGAAGAATATATTTCAACTAAGGGAGTCATTTTAGGGTTTATAGGAAACTTGATTATATATGGGATCCCAGGTCCAAGGAGAGATCCCCAGATTGTTCTCTGGACAGAGGAGAGGGTGCCTGAACCGGCCTTGTCCCATAACCATACTGATGAATATTTTGCTTATCACCATAGATCCTTTATCTGGCGATGGATGGCGATACAGACAGAGACCCACATTGGAGCACCGGACTGAGCCCCCCAAGGTCCAAATGAGGAGCAGAAGGACGAAGAAAATGACGAAGGACTGCGAGGGATGCTATCACCCACTGATAGAAGGGGTCGGATCTAATGAGAGTTTACCAAGGGCAGTTGGACTGCGACTGAACGAGCACGGGATCCAACCAGATTCTCTGAATGTCTCCGGATTTTCTGAATGTGGCTGGCCCGGAGTCTTTCTGAGAAGCCATTGACAATGTCACTGGGACTAGTTTCCTCTGCATATACTGGATTTTTGGGATCCAGTCTGTTTGGATACTCACCTTCCTGGACCTGGAGGGAGGGGGGACGATCTTGAACTTCCCACAGGGCTTGAAACCCTGACTGACCTTAGGGACAAAGAGGGAGGAGGAGAGGGAGGCGGGGGGGAGTGGGAGGGTGTTTGGAAGAGGGGCGTAAATGGAAACTTTTATAATTTAATAAAATTACTTAAAAAAAAAAAGAACCCTTAACAGGACTTGCAGTAGACACTGGACTCTACTTTTGTTGCAATGACAAACACAGCCACAGTCCTGCCCCTCTGTCTTCATTTAGATGTCACCAAAACTGCTGAAGGTCATGTACAAAAGTATTAAAAACCTGGGATCTTAAATATTTAATTCTTTACATTTTCTATATTAAACAAAGTTCATTACTTTGTGCAAAGCACTCAACTCATTAATAATTCCATAATCCTTTAGTTTCCGTGTTTTCTTGAAAAGTCAATGATGTCACTGCTAAATGTTCCTATTTGGAGAACCTAATTCTGGGAGACTTTAAGTGACATTTTGTATACCTTTAAACTTTCCTGAAGCACAGAAAGCTTTAAGGTCTTGTGAGATAACAGAGAAGCATTCAGTGAGTATGTGTTAGAGATATTCTTAGAGTTTTGGTTTAAACTTAGCACTGCTTCCATCTCCATGACTAAAACTGCGCTCTTGTTTTACAGGGACTGTTTCTCCCCGTGAGAGACTGACTTATGTCTCCTAAGAATGACCAACTAGGAGCTATGGAAATTAATAATAGTGGTCAGCATTTATTGAAACCATTCTTTTATATTCAGTTTGCTTTAAAGAGACTCTACTGTTGGGAGCTTGTAATGGGACCCTTTTATTGACAACTGTTAGACCTTCCCATTGTGCTCGGCCACTTAGAGTAAGAAATTATCAATTCTTTCTTTGTAATAAGCTGGAAAGTCATTTTGGTACCCTAGACACTTTGGTCACTTCATGGATCTGTTGAGGTCTATACTTCAATTATCAGGACCCTGGCAACCAAGTGCTACTAAAGCCACAATGCCTGCTTTAAGAGGCCTTGCTCTAGCCTTGACTGCTCTAGACAACACAAGCTGACTTTGAAAGTTTCACTACAGAAAATCAAGCCTTGATGAATTCCAGATGACATGATTCAGCTAAAGACTGGTCTCCATCAATGCAGATGGAGGAGCATCTTACAAGGTGACACAACACAAAGCTTGGGATTGATCTCTGTTTGGGGCTTGTGATTGGTCCGTTTATCTGTTAACATAAGCAGTTAGCTTCCCACCCTTTTTTGGGTTAGTCTGGGAGGCCTCTTTCTGTGCACATCTATGCCCTGGTGTTGCACATTTTAGGAACTAAAAATCACTTCTTCCTGGTTTTTTAATAAATCTACGAGTGAACTTTATCATGGCTACAAATAACAAAAGATAAGGCCCTGTAGCTTTTCATCAAGGAGTAACAATTATAGGAGGCAGCAGCTGATCAGTCCCGGAGAAACTAAGAACTGAGGACTCCTATATCCGTTCAGAGTTGTAGCAGTAAGAGGCAGCCTAAAATTCCAGAATCATCTATGTCAGGAGCAAAGGCTCGTGATACCTGAAGCTCGTAGCTGTAGTACCAGAAGGCAGAGAGTGACAGAGGACAGAAACTGTGAAAAGAATGAAGCACACTGAAAACATTGGAAAGGTAGAGGGACTGGATGGGAAGTGTATGAAGATGAAAGCAAAAGCCAAGTCTACCATGACAGCGAGCTGTAGAATACAGACAAGTTCAATAGTGCTGCTGCAAATGGTTGATGGCTGAGGTCCCATCACCAAGACCTCCTGGACCGAACGTTTGACCAGTGCGCCTCTGGAACTAAAGACACCCCAGGACTAAGGGAGTTGCCTCTTGCCTGTCTAGAGTTTCTGACAGGATAGCATGAAGAGTCACTGGCCAGCTACTCATTTGTAATAATACTTCAACTGCATGAGGTCTGGTGGGGATTTTATAAGGCACTGTGTCCCTGTCAGAAGTGAAAGATTGATAAGTAGGCTGAAACTTGGCCAAGAGTAGTCTTGTACCTTCCTGAACACTTTTGATTGGTCCCAGAATGGGTATTGCATCTAGCACATTGCATCTATACTTAAATATCTATTCTGATCCCCATCCTGGGATATTTGAACCCCAGATACTACTCTGAAATGTTTTGATAGATGCATTTCCCGCAACATGCAGAGGATTTAATGTACAAAACTAAGGAGTTATCAGAAATGATGCACAAGGAAAAGCTATCTGTAGGAAACCGAATGAAGCTGACAACCAGAAAGAGGTAAAGAGAAAGGTTGATAGATTCCTGACAGTTCTTAAACCCTTGGGACGGGAACACAGTAAGTATTCTTGCCTTTTGACCATTTTGATTCCAGTTCTTCTTCTCAGAGTTAGTAAATAATTCCCCTTTGCTTAAATGGTCCAGTTAGCCTCTTAGACACGTAAATTCTAACTCTTATCCATTAATGCTTTATGTTAAAATTTCCAGGTCTAAAGAAAGTTACATTTAATGGTCTTCGTCTACAAAAATCAGTGAACAGCAGTTTAAATAGGAGACCCGTCTGCACGGGTATAGCATTCCTATCACCTCGTGGTTCTACTCCAATCCCTCTGCTAGAGTTCCAGAAAGGATTTAATATGAGCAAAGCAGAGAGTTTAGCCCTCAGGCTACCAGTGTACACAAATAAAGAGGAGTGTAAATTAGTAAGAACTTCAAAGCTTTAAAACAAACAAATAATATGGAAAAGAAGCATAAAGCAGATTAGTGACTGCTTAAGGCAAGGAATAGGGATGGCTAAAAATGGATATGGAGTTTATTCTAGGCTAGCAGATGTTTTATAAAGTGAGATCAAAGATAACAATTGTCCTGAAAGTTTACTAAATAAATAGAGAATTATAGAGTTGAATAAATGAATGAATTTATGAATGAACAAACCAATGTATGATATGTAACTTTTACCTCAATAGAGAAAAAAATCAGAAAATAAGTAAGCAAACACAGAAATAATGTAATGGGAACATCTAAAGATTGCTACATCAGCCAACGACCATCAACTGGATTTAGCAGTAGTAAAGGAATCTTGCTGCAGCTGTGGAAACAGAGGCAGAGACCTGCATTCGCAGCACTGAACTGAGCTCCCAAACTCCAGCTGGAAAGTGGGAGGAATGAGGATATGAGCAAAGACGTCAAGATTATGATGGGTACATCAACTGAAACAGTATACCAGACTAATAGGAGCTCACAAAACTCCAGCTGGACTGGGAAGGAACAAGCATAGGACCAAACTAGTTCCTCTGAATGTGGTTGACAGGTACATGGCTGGGGCAGACTGAGGGGTCACTGGAAGTGGCACCAAGATTTATCCCTACTGCATGTACTGGCTTTTTGGGAACATATTCTCCTTGAATGTATACCTTGTTCAGCCTAGATATAGTAGGAAGGGCCTTGGACCTTCCCCAAAGCAATGTGCCTTACCTTCTCTGAGGAATGGATGAGGTGAGGTGGAAGTGTGTGTGGAGGGAATGAGAGGAAGGAAGGAAGTGGAAACTTGGATTACTATTTTTTAAAAATCTAAAAAGGAAAAGAAAGACAAACAAAAAATCTTGCTGCATAAAGAAGCCTAGCTGTTTAGTTATTTTAATTTTTTTGATGAAATATTAAAAAATTCTACCAAAACTGGCTTAGGAATATTTTAAGAAAACACTTTTAAAAAAGGAATAGGATTTTGGAATCTAGTTCGAAGAATATAAAAATTATCTTTGGGAAAATATAGAAAATGCCAATCACATTTTTAAAGGAGTCTACATCCATGGGTAGTCATCTTAAACAGTATTCCCAGATAAATGCAAATGAGAAAGTACCAGGAGTGATACATTTCGTATTTCATCTGGAAACCTCATATATGCATATAGGCTTCCAGTGGTTTCCATTAATTAGTACATGAAGTTCAAAGGGTTATGTGCATGCATGATGTGTTGGAGTACAATTTGCTGTGGTGTAACTGGATATGAACTTTCTGTGAGCAATGAATAATACATGTCTAAAAGCCTTAAGATTTCGCATGCTCTTTGATCCTGTCTTCCTTCTTTCCCTAGACTACTTCATAATAAAAAACTGCATATGTTGAATACTTTAAAATATTTTAGAAAACAAACTTTAAAAAATAAAAGTGAAACATTTAAATTCCACATCTGTAAACATGAACTGATTAAATAACCATGTATGACATATCCATATAATAGCATTACAGAGGCTTCCAACTAATGATGAGGGTACATTCTGGGATAAATATCTGGTAAGTTTAAAATGCAATAAGGCCAAATGTTTAATGCCTTACTGGCTTTGTTCAACAGAGTTCACTATTGAGTATATTGTTTATCTTCATAATTATTGGTTAATGGGGATCTGTGACTCATTGCTGCTGATACCATAGCAAAATAGTACATGTCCATAACTCAAAAAATTATCAAAATTTGAAACACACTTATTTCTGCATGTGCATTTCTTTGCTATCATAGTTAAAAAGAGTTTTCAATGAAACTATGGGAAGGTAGAAGTTGTGGATGCATATAATAAAAACGGCAGCTGTAGATTTCCACAACAGTGTCGGTGAAAATCATAGTAAGGGAGACTATGAATACTGCATTTTGAGTGATTTTAAAGATATTATGTGACAATGCAAATTCAAGAAGGTAAATATCTCTGAAATTATGAATTTTAAGAAAACAGTGTGAAAGAAAAATATATATATATATATACTCCTCAAAAAATCACTTGAGATCATTTTTGTGCCTATTTTTTCTACAAAGACCATGGCTATTGTATGCTTGATTTTGAACCAGTAATTCAGGCATAAAGTAACACTTGGAAAACTACAACATAAAAAGGTGTGCACAATACACCTATGGAACTATGTATGTAATATTTACGACTCATCCAGTATTACATTAATAATATATTTTATTAGTGAAGCAACAATATACTATTTGTGAATAGAATGCCCCCAAATCAACATGATAAGGCTTTTCATATGGTATGCACTCAGAAGTACTATTGAATAAACGTTCAGAGATATGTTTACTAGAATATTACATTCAATGTATATGTGTGATAAATATGGGTATGGGTCAGATGAAACAAGAATTATACTGGCAAATGCAGAGGCAACTTTTCATGGGTAGTATTTGGGGGTACTCAGAATGGTCCAACATTCACCATGCCATACTAGGCCTCCCCACAAACAGTCTCTGAAAGAGCCCATCTGTCCTAAACCCAGGTAGCAGGAATATTTACATTTACACCAAGAAGGTCGTAAAGCACAAGAATTCATATGTGGTGTGTGCCTAGGTAGAGTTGATGAATTTGCGCTGTGAAACCTAAAGACCTTAGCGAATTTCTAGAACAAAAAGTCTTTATCAGCGGGGCTCATGGGAGTTCCCTACATGTTCAGTGGGCCAATTTCAGAAGCAAGCCTGCTTTTCCTTTTAAGGAACAAAAGCTTGGTGTCAGAATGTTGAAGCTGCAAACAAAGAGTAAGAAAGAAAAATAAAAATGAAGAACATGAAGTATTAAAGTTCAAGCCTTTAGGAAAAGATGGAGAGTGAAGCCAGCCCTGCAGCAGAGTTGAGGGGGCTGAGAATGGAAAGAATCGGGGTTACAACACAGAGAGTCTCAGACAAAGTTCAGTGTGCGGGGGAAAAAGGTTAAGGTTCGATTTCTGAAATTATGTAAAAAAAAAAAGAGGACTCTATTCTCAAACTGAATAAGCAAAATAAAGTTATTTCTATCCTGGGTCAGGGCCCCAAGAAATTTTTCTCATGTCCATTGGTGTCACCCTTGTTCAGATCCTATTCAAGCAGACGTGATGATAAGTCACACGGGTGTGACTTCTCTGACATTTCTATGAGGTGATAAAAATCACAGACAACTACAGAATACTGAGAGGAGAGATTCCCAATTGGTTATCCAATACCAAGTGGTCATATACAGACTGAGCAGATTGTGTTTATCTGTTTGGTAATATATAATATACATGTAACAGCAATTAATGTAAAAGAGGACATGGATTTGAGAAAGAGCAGGGGAGTACTTGGGAATGGTTAGAGGGAGAAAATGGATAAGATTACATTACATTAACTAGATTTTAATCTTTTAAGTGTACTTGTTTCCATTTGGTAAGGAAATCCGGAATTGTTAAATTTGATACATCATGAGGACATATGCATGGCTGAGACTAGAGGTAGGAAATGGAGTAAGGAATAACGCGGCAGATAGTTGAAGGCTTGGGGAGGTGTATGAGGGAAACTCCAAGAATTATAAGAAATGATATGAAGCTATTTCAGTTAAAAACAAATAGGAACATTAACAGGGATAGTAGGAGGTGAGAAAAAAATCAAATTAGGAGGGAAGAGTTATGGAATCACCGAAATCCATCCTTTTTTTTTCTCACCCATTATCTATGGTTTCTTAAATTTTGAGGAGACCACACACCTCTGAAACATTTGTTTTTCTAGATCTCTGTACACGGTTCTTAGGAGCTGGGCAGGAATGTGCATCGCCAAGGCCCCCATGATTACTCTGTAGTTAAGTGCAACACCTTCCCTAGTAAAGCCACTCAGTGCTGTTTATTGATATTCATCGGCAGTGCAATTTCTTACATGCACTCACTTCATTATGGTGATATATACCACAAAGAGAAGAAAAAGAGGGATTTCTCAGTATTATTACTCAAATATTAATACCTTGATTATAATATATATACATATATAGCATATATATACGTATATGTATATATGTATATATATATATATGCTAACAAAGCAAATGGTGTCCTTTAAAGTGTCTGGATGATGAATATCATTAAAGCTCCGGGTAAAGAGAACAAAGATTTCTTTTCACGAGAAGATTCCTAATATGAAATCACTGTTTTCTTTCCAATGTGTGTGGATTGTTATCAAGTACTATCTAAGGCATTTCAGGTGGGTCACTGCTCCTAATAATTACGGAGAAACTGATAGATACATTCTCTTGCAAGAAGGAATAGGTTGATGATTCCTTCTTTACTACGAACTTCTGGTAACTCTGCTAAAGAATGGACTGTGGCTTGATTTGGAAAGAAAAAGTCAATTCCAGAGAAAATTATTAATAATCCATAGAGGTAGGAACCTCTTATTGTTAAGATAAGATAAAAATTGTCAAAGACAGGGACATTCAAGGATCACCTACTATTCAGGACAAACAGAAATCTTGCCTGAAATCTCTGTTCAAGCAGAAAATGAGCAGCTGCCCAAGGTGATCAGAGGCAGAAATACCATCTAGGAATGAAAATACCTCTCTCTCTCTCTCTCTCTCTCTCTCTCTCTCTCTCCATTTCTTCCTTCCTTCTCTCTTTATTTCTTTCCTTCTCTCTCTCTTTCTTTCTCCCTTCCTTCCTGTCTTTTTTCTCTTTCTCTTTGCTCCTTTCTTCTTTTCTCTTTCTCTCATCCTTGCTTTCTTTCTCTTGTTCTCTATTTCTCTTCCCCCTTCTTCCTTCCTTCTTTATTTTTTTCATTAGTTAAAACTATATTCTATCTGAAATTGCACATGGACCATACTTGAGAAGCTCACAAGCACAGAACCGATCCACAGTCCCACGTGTCTTCAGAATTTTACAATATGTAAACATCAGATGCTCAGATGTAGATTCAAATGCAGCAGAGACAGAGATTCTGTTTTCAGTCTTGGGTGAATTATTTTGAAGTTTTACAACATGTTGTTCAGAATGGAATCTTGCCCAAATAGCAATCTCTGGACTACTGTGAAGTTTATAAATGATACCAATTTACCCTTTTCTCGTTTGAAATTTTCAAAGCATCTTTTTAATCTGAATTCAAAGCATAAATATATATCAATATCTGCCTGTGTGTCTTGCCTCTCAGTAGTCAATGGATACAAATAAAATAGCTCACACTAATACAAGTACCAATAATTTAGGAAAAAGCAAGCCTGTAATTCTAAAACTAAAACCTTGAGTGAAATAAGAAGTAGTGAAATAAGTATCTTCAAAGAGTCGAAGAAGTGTCACAGGATGCAGACCTGACTTTTGCTGCTGTCCTTAGGGAAGGGCTTGTTGATAGGACAATACAAATGAGATGTGGATTAGAAAACAAAAACAAGAAAACCTCTGGAAAAATTAGGCTATTCATTGATAGGAAATGATGATTTGTTATTGATGCTGAAGAAAGTTCCAAAAATACAAAACGAAAAAGATAACTCAGTGCAACCAAATTTGTCAATTTCTATATGTCTATGGAAGACCAGCCTTATTATCCTACAGTACAGAATGTATGACTTGATGACATTAAACCAAACTTGGTAATAAAAATATCTCTTAGTATAGTTTCAGTTCAATCCAAACCTCTGTGCCTGTTTGACAACATACAGCAACAGGGAGACAAAAATTACAAAGAGAAATATCATGAAAGCTTTTAAAATAACTTTTTTTAATAGTAGAGAAGCACTGACGCCAGGGCAGAGGAAATGACAACACACAAACACACACACCCAAAAAAAATAACCCAAATAAGTACTTGTTACAAAAAAATTGATCACAAGAAAATGTGAGCAGAGAAATATATCCCTGAGCAATTGCTCAGGAAAGAAACATGTCAAGAACAGAGTAGAGGGTGCCTGAACCGGCCTTGGCCCATAACCATACTGATGAAGATTTTGCTTATCACCATAGATCCTTCATCTGGAGATGGATGGCGATACAGACAGAGACCCACATTGGAGCACCGGACTGAGCCCCCCAAGGTCCAAATGAGGAGCAGAAGGAGGAAGAAAATGAAAAAGGAAATAAGGACTGCGAGGGATGTTATCACCCACTGACACAAGGGGACGGATCTAATGAGAGTTTACCAAGGCCAGTTGGACTGCGACTGAATGAGGAAGTGATCCAACCAGATTCTCTGAATGTGGCCGGATTCTCTGAATGTGGCTGGCCTGGAGTCTTTCTGAAAAGCCATTGACAATGACACTGAGACTTGTTTCCTCCGCATATACTGGATTTTGGAGATCCAGTCTGTTTGGATACTCACCTTCCTGGACCTGGAGGGAGGGGGGAGGAACTTGAACTTCCCACAGGGCAGGAAACCCTGACTGCCCTTAGGGACGAAGAGGGAGGAGGAGAGGGAGTGGGGGGAGTGGGAGCGTGTTGGGAAGAGGGGCGTAAATGGAAACTTTTATAATTTAATAAAATTACTTTCAAAAAAAAGAGAGAAGGATTTCCTGATGTGTTTTTAGAGAGACTTGTCATGCAACTAAAAGAATCCTAGCTTGTACAGGCTCGTGACATTTTCCATTTGATATAACAATTAAATTTCGCAAATACAAATTTTATATAATTTACTATGCTGTTTGGCACTAAATATACTTTTATGAGATTATTTTTTAGGCTTCCAAAAACAAAACCAAAAATCACCATTATCTACCTTCATGTTGAATACAGCATCATGATAATTGACTTCAAATGAGACTCCATATGGTGTGAGCATAGGAGACAATGACTATAGATTGAGCATGCAGCTATTGCTTACCAATGTTATCTACACTGTAACAGCACTTTGGTGAAGCGTTTAGATTTGCTAGGTTTCATTTCAACTTATAGAATCTATTCTAGAAGCGAAATCTATCATAAACTGTCACCACTGCCAGGACTGTCTGCTGTACTTTAGTGGTGCTTTACAGCTAATGTCACAACCACCCACCACCCATCAGCACAATGCACTTAACTTCATGGAGAATATTTGCATCTATGATTTCATCTTCTCACTGGTCCTATAAAGTAGGTGGAGCAAAGCTTATGAACTGAATTCCACTTAGGAGGAAAATGGAGTGACAATATATTGGTGGCAAAATCTGGACTAGGGGGTGTTTAGGTTGACTGAAAAAGTGTGTAAGTAGTTTTTTACCCATTCAAGCTTATCTGTGTGTGTTAAAAGCTAGTCTTTGATTCAGGTCAATAAACTATATAAGAACTAAGGGTGTTTTATATGCTGTTAAAAAAGAAAGTACTATTATGGGCACTAATGTCAAATAAAATTACTTTCTTTGGCAAGGTAACTCAAATTAGTTGAGACTCTTCATAAACCTTATATAAAGACGGCAATCTCCTGAATGTAAAACACTGCTTATAAACATTGGCAGGGCAAAATTTCATCTTAAAACAGAGTGATTGCTTCTATTTCCTGCAATGTTTACACAGCAACTCCTGTGGATTAAGTCTAAGAAAGAAATAGAAAAGAAAATCAATAGCAACTCTAAACTACAGAATAACCTTTGTGGCAGGAACGGAACCAGAAGCTTAAGATAAAACCATAAAAATATGAAATAATATTGCAGCACCAAACTCAGTTCTGTACCAAGATTTAAGATGGATTATTTGGTATGCATTTTCATACATATACCCAAAAGGGTATAGACATTTTAGTATTTACAAAACCATTTTGAAATAGTAATTAACACCATCCTGCATCACTTCATAGTACCTAGAAACATTAATTATGTAAACTTTGTCAAAACGTATTTGATAGCATTACTGAAAAATCTTTACATCCTAAATAAATTCGTTTGAAATGGTACTCTCTCTTTCTCTCTTTCTTTGTCTCCCTCTCACTCCCAACATCCCTCTCACTCTTTCTTGGAGGTTTATTTAATTTAATGTATTTGAGTGTTCTGCATGCATGAAAGCATGAGTACCATGTACATGGCTGGCACCTGCACAGGTCAGAAGAGGCCATAGGATCATCTGGAACCAGAATTACAGATGGTTGTGAGCCACTGTGTGAATGCTAGGAACTAAAGCAAGCCCTCTGTAGGAGTTATAAGTGCTACTAACCTCTGAGCCATTTCTCAACCTTGAAATGGTATTATTGCTTTAAGCACATTTTCTAAAATAAAAATGTTACAGGTCTTCCATGCTAACTGCTACTCAACAGACAATCTTCTTTTACAGTCTGTACATTGTTGTTCTTTACTATTAGATTTTCAGTTGGTTTTTCTTTTGTTTTCATGATGTTCTTAAGGTATTATTTTAATACTAAAATGAATAGTTCTATCAATTGTCATTTTCAATAAAATTAGCCATTTTTCTAGAAATTCTGAGACAGCAAAACAACTTGACTGCACACACCATTAAACCTAACCTAACATTTTACTAACAGATCTCTGAAGTCATAGGGATTAGGATAAGTCTTTCAGTAGTCATTTGAGATCCAAAAGTCCACCCAAGGTGAGAACTAAATACTCTCTCCGCTTTCATAGTATCCACAGGAAACAACTTGTTTCCACATCAAAACAATATCCTCTGCAGCTTCCAGAGAGATTAAAGAGAACACAGATATAGTTGATATCACTCTAAAGGTTATCAAAACTCTGCTTCCTCTAACACGTTTCACTTTTGTCATTTCAGCCAAAGGGTTTCTGCCTTGGTATCAAATTCTACTTAAGGTCCTAACAGTAAAATCTCCTATAGTGTCTTTTGTACTTGAGAATTGACATTTGCCCTTTTCTTATTATTTTTATTAACACAATGCCTGCCACAGAAATGTTATAGAGAAAAAAGGACAGTTAAGGGAGTTTGTTCTCTTTTTCTGCTATGTGGGACCCAGGTATCTGTCAGGAAAACACCTTGACTGACCAGTCTGAGCATTCTCACTGGCATGTCCTTTGCTTTTGTCAGTAAAGATTCTTTCAAAGTTATCTGGCCTAGCCAAAGCTCCACACAACTAAAAATGCATCATTACTCAGTGCGAATACAAAAATGTCTAAAAGTGCTTCACTTTCTCTTGAAGTATAATATATGTATTTCAAGTGACTCTGAATATTATTAATTTGAAAATGTAATCTGATATTTCAATTACATTTAATAAGTAATTCAAATAAATTGCACACAGAAATGTAGTTAAATGGGTGCTACCTGGCACAATAACAGAAGAAACTGTTTAAGTATAGAAATGGCAATGGTTGCTTTTTACTGCTTATGTTAAAATATTTGGATTGGTTCACATATGCATAGGAATCAATCAGTGGTCAAGTTAGTCCCTCTGTTGCCTAAGAGCTAAGAAGCTTAGAAAAAAATTTACGACTTAGGAGAAGTACATAATAGCCAGGTGGTGGTGGCACATGCCATTAATCCCAGCATTTGGGAGGCAGCGGCAGAAGGATCCATGTGAGTTTGAGGCCAGCCTGGTCTGCAAGAGCTAGTTCCAGGACTGGCTCCAAAGCTATAGAGAAACCCTGTCTCAAAAAACCAAAAAATATGAATCTAGAAATGCCAAGTAAAGATTATCAAGTGTAGATTTTTCAACTCTCTTTACATTGGCACCTAAAGGATAAATACTATGACTATAAGATACACTTCATATTCTAAATAGCATGTGACCAAATCTCCATCGGATGTTGTGATCTTCAGTAGTTACCAATTACAACTCCCTTTTATAAACATAAACTTTGATTTATATAAAACTATTTGAGAGTTGACAAAGATACAATGCATTACTAAAATAATGTAGATATCTGTCCCTCTATTTCATACTAATTGTGTTAAATTTCTTTTGAAAGAATCACTAATATTTGGTGCACATATGGGGTTGATCGCATGGCCGTTTCAGAACCTAGGAAATAATGAGAGTCTCTGAAGAACTTGAGAGCCTGGTACATTCTTGACCCCTGAGGTATGGGGTTAAACAAGAAGAGAATTAGATGCCTAATCCTCCTTGTATGTTTCCAAAAGCAAAAGGCTGAAGAACTGTGTATGAAAGCAACTAAGAAACAAGTTCCTCTTTCATCTTTGCATCCTCCTGAGGTTAATGAAGATACACTTCATGTGTGTATCTGCGGAGGACTGTAGTGCAGAAAGTGGGTGAATCATGGTGCTGTCCAGTTAAAGAGCCCAGGGTAGACGGGAGGATGTGAACACTGGAAATACCAGGAGTAAGCCTGTGTGCTAATATTGTGAAATAGGACAAATCTTGATGCAAACCTTAGTTCTAATACGATTTCAGAGAATTTTGTAAACTAACTTAAACTTCTGGAAACTTAATTTTCTTCTCTACCAGATGAGAAATACGAGCTGTAACTCACTGATTTCATCAAGAATACATCAGACAGTCCTTTGGGGAACAGGTGAAGGGACTCCAGTGCACGGACGCTGCTGTTACTATTCCGTGAGTATTCATACCACCAGCATTCCTGTCCTTGCCATCTTACAAGCTGTACACATCCTGAAGCCAGCTAGAGTCTAACACAAATTGGGGCTCTGTGGATTTCCCAGAGAGTCTACAGTCAGCAGAATTTATGAATGACCCCAAATGACCCTTAACCTTGTATAACTCTTTCCCCTCTTAAAGCAGGTAAAATCTGTAGATATAATGATAATATCACACCAATACTGCATGTGTACATGCATACACATAAACATTTATGCAGCAAAGGAAGATTAATAGGGTGAGTCTACCATAGTGAAATGAGCTCCTTAGAAGTGGAATTCTTTTTCAAATGTTGCTAAAAATACAAGTAAGAAAATTGAAAACCTTGAGAAAAGTCAAAATACCTTTTTTGTTTGGAAGAGGAAGAGGGTCATGTAAGGAAAATTGTAATGGATCCTACAAGGGAAAGTGGATCCCTACTGGCTAGCAAGTAAACAGAGACGATGGAACTATATATCCTGAAGGAATTGTGTTCTGTTGAAAACCTGAAAAAAAAATTAGAAAAGTAGTTGAATCCAAAACTTCAGATAAAACCCTAGTCTAGTTAATACCATAGACTCTGCCTTAAGTGCCCAAGGCAGAAAATGTGTCTAAACTTCCCTGAACATCTGTTACATAGAGTCATGATAGATAAACAGAAGTTGTCTTAAGAATTTGTGATACTCAAGCTATATAAAACCAGTATATATTATTGTACCAGAAAATAGGTTGATTATCTGTTGAGCAGCTAAAAGTGTTGGGGTTGCTATGGGGTTGGGAGCATGTAAAGTTGTGCAGATTGAAGATACAGGGATAACTTTTCTGGAGATACAGATTTAAGATGGAGATCACCATCAGGCAGGTGGAGAGGGTTGTTAAGGAAGTTACCGTTCAACCAGTATATTATTCTCTCATCAGCACAGAACTATACAAGTAATGATTTGCACTGGCTTAGAAGCAGTTCTATCTCTAGAACCTTAATTAAAACAATCAAAAATCAAAACATCAATGAAACAGAGGACTCATTGATATTTCAAACTTAGCTTTGTAAGAATGTAGTAGGGGAACAAGTTAATCCCGCCAGCTTTCTGAGCCACTGAAATGTGAGCTCAACAGGACTATTTAGACTGATGTATTTAAAGAAATCTATTACATAGTAATATATGCTACAGAGGTTGTGACCTATAGGTTGAATATTATTTGTAGAAACACATCCACTAAGGGTTCACAAAGAAATTGACATATGCTGTCAGGAAGGATCTCATGTGAGGACTGGACAGAATAGGTGGATTAAGTGACAACTATATAGAAACAGTCCCTGGAAGTCCTGAACATACCTACTGGTGAAAGCGCTGTGGAGATTTCAATAAGCAAGCAGGCAGGCAGGATGAAATTTCAACACTAATATAACCTTGGTGCGGGAGAATTATCTGTATTCTGTCAATCATATTTTAATAAAACGCTGATTGGCCAGGCAGGCAGTATAGGCGGGAAAGCCAGACAGGAAGTAGGGGTGGAGCAAAGAGACTGGGAGTATTCTGGAAGCAGAAGCTCTCTCTCAGCCATTCCTGTACAGACCACCGAAGAGGCAGCATGTAACTTGCCCAGCAGAGAAAGGTACGGAGCCATTATGGCTAACATAGATGAGAATAATGGGTTAATATAAGTTATAAGAGTTAACAAGAAGCCTGACCTAATGAGCCAATCAGTTTATAACCTTATGGAGTCTTGTGTGTGATTTCTCTTTGGTATTTGCCGGCTGTTGGGGTACCGGGCGGGACGGAAACCCCAACAAGCCGGCCCTCATGCTACATAACCTGGTCATCAACTTCCACGGTTTAATCCCATGCTGGTGAAATAAAGATTACTGATGGTGAACTGATACTTACGGTGTTAAAGGGCAGCATCCAGAAAAACTTAAAAGACTGTCCTGATTAGTAGTTTAGATAGAACTCTAGGAAAGGAAGTGCTTGTACAGTGCCTCAACACTGAATACCACATAAAAAAAAGAGAACATTAATGATTAACTGAAACGAAATTGGAGAGATGACCAAGTCAACTCCATCTCTCCTCCCCCCACACAGTCTAATATCTTATTGTTCTTTCTCAAATAGAAGATCCCTCTTATTTTAGTCTACCTCTAGAGAGTAGGCACAGAGAGCCCCTTCCTGGGAACGTAATTATCCTTCCTTGCAAGAATCCTCTCTCTCTGTGAGATGGCACAAAATCAATTTGGTCTTCATTGCATCCATACTCATCTCCAAACACATTGGTATATTATAAGATTTTAAAATGCAGCTACGATAATGCTATCTGGTGGGATTAGCAGCCAGGACAGTGTTAACCATTACAGGCAAGAAACATTTGCCTTTTCCTGGGAAAACAATATTATTAAAATTGTCTCATTATTTCTAGTTATCTAATATTTAAAGGAAACAGTTTTCTTAAAGAACGAATGGTTACTGCATCACTTTATTTATAATATTTTGACTAAGTATTTTTAAGATAATAGTTTTCAAATTTGACTGTATACTGGAATCAGCTTTTAACAAACTCTAATTCCTGGACTTGACTTCCTTAAAAATTCTGAGTTAACTACTTTGTTATCTGCATATAAAAATGGAGTCAAAACTCCACCATAATACACATAACTTTAATCCAATGTTTATAGTCACAGAAATACATTCAACTGCCATTTTAATCATGAGAAATCAGTGCCTGAAAGCCAAGAACATTCCAAACTGAAGGTTGTATTGGATATGTATGGTTAAGGTGAGATGAGGTACATATGAACCAACACAATTTTGCCTTTTGAAATAAGGGTTCATTTAATGTAGCCTTGGTATGGGAAAGGGAGGGAGAAGGCATGAGAGAAACTATTAGAGAGTAAGTTATTGGAAAGACCATGGGATTTTTAGATTTTTGGTTTCTTTTCTGTCTTCCCTTTTCTTGTTTTCTCCCTCATAAACATATTGATGATAAACCAATTGGAACATTCAAAGGTTACCAGCCTCCCCAATCTAGGAGTCTAGAGTAAGTTGTTTGTTGCAAACATGACAAATTACATAAACTGCGAGGCTGGGGTTCAAACTCTAAATTTTACTTTTAGGTTTATTTTCCTTTACATATATTATCATTTGCTTATGTGAATGTATGCATGTATATACATATTAATGCATAAGTACATGTACGTGCCTGATGTATGCATGTATATATACATGTATGTATAAGCACAATGTTATGTCTGGTGCATGCTGAGGTCAGATGAGGATGTCATATCACCTGCAATTGGAGTTGTGGATGATTATAAATGACCATGTGGGTTCTGGAAGTTGAATTGCAGTGCTCTGCAAGAACAACTAATATTCTTGACCACTGGTCTTTTCTCCAGTCCCCAAACCCACCACCCATCAGGTGCTTCTGGACCAAATGGCTGCCAAACCACAAGAATTCTATAAGTTCAGCCCCAGAAGAAAACCTGCAGGTACCCTCTCAAGAGCTAGTATATGCAAGACTTCTGACTGAATTTCCAGGTGACCCATGGCAATGCCCTCCTACTTCCTTAACATATCCATTCTCTCTGCAAAAACCTGTCCTTTTCCTTCCAGGGCAATAGCCTAGTCCACTTGTCATGAATGCAAGCATTTAGGTGAGTGTAGCTAAACATGTGGGAGACTGTTTACTGGCATTATTAGAAAATATACTTTCACCCTAAACTGTATTAAGCTTGTACTCTGTGTAGTATGTAATGTATGTTTGCTATTTTAAGTGGGATGATAATACTTTTATTTTATAGCTTAGAAACCCAAGAGCCAAAGACTTTTAAACACTTGGTGGAAATTACAATAAGCAACAAGAATATCAAGAATTATTAAACATTAAAAACTTTGTCC
Organism: Myodes glareolus; assembly: GCF_982192425.1. NCBI lineage: Eukaryota > Metazoa > Chordata > Mammalia > Rodentia > Cricetidae > Myodes > Myodes glareolus. The sequence continues at coordinate 79,812,210 of NC_142031.1, read as the reverse complement.
CAAAGTTTCCACTTCCTCTTGTGTTGTTCTGCTTTGTAATTATGGAGATCTGATTATAAGAATGAGAAATGGGTTCCAGGAAAGGCACTTCAGTGGAATTCTTGGAGGAGTTCACATCTCAGATTAGAAGAAATGTCAAATATGAATATATGGATGAGATGGAGAGGGGAGGGTTATACAACTCATAAACAGCAATAGCAAAACAACGTAGAATAAAGCCAAATGAAACTAAAGAACCTCATTGGAATCATGTGCTTGGCCAGTTAAGAGATAAGGGTGATGCCAATTGGGGAAAATCAGTCGAAGGATTTTGTGGTTGTTTTTATCATATTTAATATTTCCTTTATTGTACAGGTCAAAAACATATACATTTTTATTGAGCCGGTGGAAAATTAGATTTCAAAAGGCAGCTATTGCATATACATTAATTTATATGATGCTAGAAGGAACCAAAAGCTTCAAGAAAAGCTTACTATTACAACATGCACACTTTTATTATGTCCTCCAACTTCTTTATTATAGGCCAGTTAGGAAATTGATGTATCTACTTAAATACACTTTTATGTTTAATTAAGTTGGTATAATTCAATTTGAATAACATTGCTCTAGATGTCACAAACGCATGGGCACACATCAAAGAAGACAACTATGTCACTTTGTTAGCACTCATTAGCTATAAGGACAATTCTGAAACATTGGTCAAATTGATGTAAAAGAGGATGGGGAGGGGTAAAATCCAGTTAAACTAGACACTACAAACTATAAATAGTAGCTTCATTAATAGGACAACTCTTAATTAGAGGAACATTAAAGGAAATGTCAGCACTGTGGGCTTGGATGCATTTTAAAGCACAAATCAGCTACATTGGCAGCATAGCTGACAACCCCACACACCCTACGGAATAGGAATAAAAGATGACCACAGGTGCCCCTTCTATCTCTCCATTCAACTTCCTACCACTGCCAGCTGAAAACCAATTTTGACGGTGGCCTATGGACATTTATTAGAAGTCTATGAATAGCCGGACCCTCTATGTTCACATCTTCCACAAGCTCTGACCAACTACCAGAGGGAACTCTTCTCCTCCTTGAAGAAAAGTTATGAGAATGCTCCTGTAGGCTCCCAAAGTACTAGTATATGAACAGAAGACGCCATGGGTATTAGAACAATGCAAAGATGTCTTCTAAAATGGTGCAAACTGATTAAAAGAAACTATTAGTATTTTCGGTCCTGTTCAGTTCTTAAGTATAGTGTTTTTCAATGCTGAGGACCTCCACAGTCTATGCCTTATTTAAGTAGGAAAAACAAAAGCAAATCTAGGAAAGATCCAAGACAGCAATGAGCTGAGCAAGACAAAGCAGGACTTTTGATGAGTTCTCTGATCTATTATTTTTTTTTCTTAAAATTAGAGGTAAGGAAAGCACCCTAAAGTCATGAGTGTCAGGTAAAAATGGTTCCAATTCTAGAGCAAAGAAACTTATCCTACTTCCTCCATCTTTCCCACCACCTCCAAAACAAACAAAAATCACATAAAGATACTCAGAAGATAGATGGTTCAAGAGAAAACTAACTTTTTCTACAAGTCATTTTGTTTAATCTTCAATTCTAAAGGAATTTCCACAGTTTTCTTCATAATAATGCACAGTCCACTATGCATTAATGGGCATCCATGCAATTCACTTTTTTTTTATTAGTCTGCAATCAGTTCCTTATCAGTACAATGGCATCTTCTTCTCTGGTAACCAATCAGAATTGTCAGAACAAACTCTTAGGAGTATATGGATACAAGCAGAGGCCCTGCTGCATAATAATAGTGTCTGTGAAATTCAGAAACAATACCCTTCAGAACACAAACTAGAACAAAATGAATATACACTGTAAAAACTACTCTGACAAGATGGCTCAGTGGATAAAGACACTTGCCAGCAAGCCTGACAAGGCGGATTAGATCCCATGACCCAGATGGAAGGAGATAAGCAGGCCTGTAAGGTGTGCTCTAGTTCCACATATGTGCTATAGCACCTATGCACACACACAATAATAAACACAGTTGCATTCAGATTAGCTTCCAAGTCTGAGTTGATGAGAAAGCTTTGATTCAGTTGGCTAGTCAGTTCAACATAGTGCAGATTTTTCTCCATCGTAATACATAAATGGAACTTGTTAGATGTTTTATTTAAATGACATTTTTTTTCATTTGTTTTTATATACCAACCAGTTTCCCCTCTCTCCCTCCCTCCAGTCCCCTCCCCTTTTCCGTCTACCACTGGGGACTATTATTTTAAGGTGTGTTGCTTTTGTTTATGCTGCATTTGTTTAACTCTGTGAAGCTGTGATTCTTATTTGTCTAAAGCACCCAATGGTCCTAGTAAAGAGCTGAATAGCCAATAGCAAGGCAGAAACAAGAATAGGCGGAACGGTCAGGCAGAGAGAATAAATAGAAGAAAAAAACCAAGAAAGAAGAGGCCCAACAGAACAAGGAGAGGAGGACATCAGCGGCCATCTGCCCAGCTATACATCCAGCCACGGCAAAAGAAGTAAAGAAAGGTATACAGAAAAAGAGAAAGATAAAAGTCCAGAGACAAAAGGTAGCTGGCAAAAAAAGAAAAAAACCAAGCCAAGCTAAGGGTAGGCATTCATAACTAAGAATAAGCCTCTGTGTGATTTATTTGGGAGCTGGGTGGTAGGTTCTTAGAAAGCCAAAGGAGTAAAACATCACACAATATTTAACCCCGTTTCCATCCACTCCTCTTTCATCTCCATTCAGAAATGGGCAGGCCTCCCATACACAAAACATGGCACAATTTGAGGCAGTATCTAGCTCCTTCCCTTATGTTGAGGCCAGGCCAGGAAATCCATCGTGGGGAACAGGTGACCAAAAGCCTGCTAAGCGCCAGACAGAGGTCCTACTTTTGCTGTTAGAATCCTTACTAGGAGACAAAGCTACAGACATGCAGAGCGGCTAGGTCAGTCCCACTCAGGCTGCATGATTGTCCATAAGCTCCTGCGAGCCCAGGACAGCTGCGTCTGTTGGTTCCCCATCATTTGGTCCCCTGGCTGGTCCAATCCCTACTCCGTCCCGACCATCCCCTCCCGTCAAAGTCTCTCAGACGCAGAACTTGTCTGTGGATCTCTGCCTCTGCTTCCATCAGTTTTTTAATTCTCCAAGGAAGGAAATCAGTCATAAATAAGGGTCTACGTGATTTTTTTCAGACTGAATATTGATGTCAAAACTGGCTCTGAAACAGGGCAATCACCTTCATGCACCACAAAGACCCCACTTAAACCCCGGGACCAAAGAGTGTTTCTGTGGTTATCATGAGGCATTTCAATTGTTTTAAGTCATTTAGAGGTACTGCACACCTCCATGCATAACGAGTCTTTTTGTTAGTGTACCCCCAAAGGACTTCCCCGCCGAGTGTTTTATATTTTATGTGTTTGCTTTAATGTTTTAATTTTCATATACACATCCTTAGGCCATTTTATGAAGGGCATGACTTTTCAAATTCAGTCGATATATTAAATTAATCTTAAAAAGGTCATGTACCAAGTGGTCCTAAATCAACTCTCTATGTTCACTCTATGCACTCAAACCTTCCGTTCTGGTTATTTATTATAGGCAACGCAGAAGTCAGATCTGGGCTGTAAATGTGCACCATCTGCAAGCTGAACATGCATATGTGCTTAGTGAATTCCTCATAACATGGATCCTGCCACACGACCTCTCCAAAGCAGTATTCAAAGTCCCTCCTCCACAAACAATAAAACCCACAACTTACTTACATTGATGAGATATACATTAGATAGAGCATTTCTCTAAATTGTTCCTATTAATTCTAATACAACTGAATTACCTCAGATGATCTGTGCAGCATTGTATAAGAAGATGAAATACATTAACAAGTTAAAAAGAGAGGGCAGGGAGTGACTTTCTTGCCTTATTTGAATCTACCAGAACCCAAAAATCCCAAATATATTGGCACATGCATGTAGTCCCTGGGATAGAGAGGAAGAAACAGGGATCCCCAGGGCACACTACCGCCCAGTCTCACATAACTAGTGAACTTCTAGGTCATTATGATGCTGTTTCAAAAAAAGGTGAACAATATACCTTAGTATGACATTACGGTTGTCCTCTGGCTTCCACAAGCACACAAATTCGTGCACACCACAGGCACAAATAAATGAGAGCAAATACATATACACATGCATTTAAAAAAGAGATATGGGATCAGGGAAGAATATATCTCAACTAAGGGAGTCAGTTTAGGGTTTACTAGAGACTTGATTATAAATGGGATCCCAGGTCCAAGGAGAGATCCCCAGATTGTTCTCTGGACAGAGGAGAGGGTGCCTGAACTGGCCTTGGCCCATAACCATACTGATGAATATTTTGCTTATCACCATAGATCCTTCATCTGGCGATGGATGGAGACGGAGACCCACATTGGAACACTGGATTTAACTCCCTAGGTCCAAACGAGAAGCAGAAGGAAAGAGAACGTGAGCAAAGACGGCAAGATCAGAGGGAACCTTCATCCGACGATGGATGGCGATTCAGACGGAGACCCACATTGGAGCACCGGACGGAGTCCCCCAAAGTCCAAATGAGGAGCAGAAGGAGGAAGAATATGAAAAAGGAAATCAGGACCGCGAGGGGTGCGATCACCCACTGATACAAGGGGACTGATCTAGTGCGAGTTCACCAAGGCCAATTGGACTGGGACTGAACGAGCACGTGATCCAGCCAGATTCTCTGAATGTGGCCGGATTCTCTGAATGTGGCTGGCCTGGAGTCTTTCTGAAAAGCCATTGACAATGACACTGGGACTTGTTTCCTCTGCATATACTGGATTTCTGGGATCCAGTCTGGTTGGATGCTCACCTTCCTGGACCTGGAGGGAGGAGGGAGGAGCTTGAACTACCCACAGGGTGGGAGAACCTGACTGCTCTTGGGGATGGAGAGGGAGGAGGGGAGGGAGTGGGGGGAGTGGGAGGGGGTTGGGAGGAGGGGCGGAAATGGAGACTTTTGTATTTTAATAAACTTTGAGAAAAAAAAAAGAGTGAAAAGTAAAATAACGAGCAATAAGGCCTCTATAGCCATTTCTACTGGGCACAGTTTAGCTATCACCAATGACATTAAATGACCAGCAATAAGAACTCTACGGCAGTTTCTACTGGACCCAAATTAGCTATCACCTGTGACATTAAACTGGTCTCATTACATGCGCACACAATTCTTTTATCTTCAACTTCATATATCCAATATAAAAAATAGCAATGAGAATATTTACTTCAAAGTTCTTTATAAAGAGAAAAACATGTAAATTATTTATATGGTATTCAAAATATTTGTAATTGCTATTAAAAACAATATCTTTAGGAGTTACTACCTAATATGAAACATATTCAGACTGATTTGATTACTGCACTAATCACATAAGCACATTCACGTTATTGGAATGGCATCACAGCACTACACTGAAGGATGAGGGTGTGGTTCTAGGCACAAGCTCTACAACTTCTTATCTATGCTCTATTCAGCAATCTTCTTAACCTTCCATAAAGCAGAGAATAGTCGAAACCACAGTGCTGTTGGGTGGATCAATCAATCAGCGCATGTCATACTTTTAGATGAGCATCCCTGGTATTTTAAAGTCCATGATAAAAATCTCAAATATTTAAAAGGAAACAGAATAACCTGAGAATCAGTGTAGTTGTAATTGAAATAAAATGCAGTCTTCAAAATCCCAATGACCATTACGGTGGAAATGGTGTGATCAGATCAGGTGTGTAGGATCTCTGACTAAAACGTCACACACATGATCCAATATGCACTTATCAACAAGCCCTAGTCACGGGAAGTATGGGGATTATGATCTTCTAACTAAACTTCATGAACTTGGAACTCAGAGGTCAGTGAGAAACTAAGACTTCTCGGTGTCTTCCTGTTTCAATGTCCTTTCTATAATGCTGTGTTCAATAGTCTAATAATTAAACATAATGCCAGAATGTAAAATGTCATCCTGAAAATGTTCCCTTCTTTAATAGGACACAGAGTCACACAAATCAAGGATGACATTGTTTCTGTTATGAAAATTCCAGAAAAATTATAGCTACCAGCTATACCAGCTATTAAATGTGCATTAATTATCGCACCATCATCACAAAGCCTAGACAATTTTGATTTCTTCTCTTCTTGCACTTTATTACCTTTGTCTCCCAAACCTACTAACTATCATTTGTAGGTGGATGAGGTTTTCCTGAACAGGTTGCTTTTAAAAATCTATACTAACTTCCACTAATCACTATTTGAAGTTTGTTTGTATCTTTAAAAAATTAATGAATACATTTAGAATAATATGCATAACATATGAATACATATATACATATATAAACCCACATGTGAACACACATGTACTATATATACACACACACATATATATATATGTATGTGTGTCTATATATATATATATATATGCCTATTTATTGATCCAAATACTGAGTTCATTTCTAACAAAGTAAAAGAGGTTTAATTTTATATGATAGACAACCAAGCATTGCAACCCTCAATTCAGAATTTATATATTACTAAACAAGTGGGAGATCGGGGACAAAGATAAACCATGAATTATTTCGTTGAGACACCATGATTTCTTGGCTTCTTTTCAGTGAATGTCAGATTCTCTGGTTTCATTTTTGTATTTCATTTTTCAGGCAATTTGAACAGTGCTGTCCTTCTAGAGAGACATGCTCTCACCATATCATTTTGGCAAGAGAAATTCATGAACGATGATTAAATCATTTACTAAATTGCAAAGCCCAATAAGCACTGTGTTTGGAACTGAGTCTCTCTAGGGATACAGAGGATGCTCAGCCCTCATCGTTTCTACTCTTATGCCAAGAACAAAATACAAAGATTTTTATCTTACATATCTCCACTTTTAATGAAAAAACAACTCTTTAATGTTTTTTGTTCAAATGCAGTATGGCTTCATATATTGCAGCTCTGAATGATATTTTGTAGATTAAATGCCTTTTAATCTAGAAAATTTGAAACTTACAAATAAATAACCTACTAGGCAATTCAAAAAGAAATCCCAATATACCCAATATAAAGAAATAGAAGAATTTTTTCTCAATTCTTCGTTATCCATATGTTAAATCAGAGAAGTCTATGTTCTGGAGGCTGCTCTGAGGACTTGAGTTTGTTGAGTTCATGCATGAACTCCGCTCTTAGGCAACATCACCTTCAAGAAGCTTGTAACAAACCAGAATGTTTCCAGATATTGCCAAATACCACTTAGGAGCAATGTTATTTCTCACTGAAATCCTCTTTCTCAAACAAGTTTCACTGAACCATAGAATCATTAAACACATAGAACCAATACACAATCATCTTCTAATAATGATATATAAGTGTCAGGAAGAGGGCATTAAATCCTCTGTCCCTCTTCCCCCTCCTCCTCTCCCTACCTTCTTTTCTTCCTCCCTCTCTCTTCTCCTTTTCCCCTTTCTCTCTCTCCTTCCTCAGTTTTAAATAAATGAGAGCAAACAGAACATAGAAAGAGAGAAAGCAAGCCTGAAGAGAGGTATCATTCTCTTGGGTTCTAGACCTACTCAGAATTTTGAAAAGTGTCATGACCTCCTTAACCTTGAAATTTTCATAACTAAAATATAGAAAATTGTTAAAAGATATATATAGTCTTGATATATAGTCTCTTCTGCTTAAAAGAACCAGTCAACACCGGTTGTTCAATCTGGCCTACTCATGTTCTGCCTGGGGTTAACATTGAACTAGGGGAGCTTTAAAAGTTGTCCCTTATATCACACAGTATATAATACACATCATTTTCATTCAAAGTTAGCTGCTGACAATTTTTCCCACTATTTGCTTTGTGATCATGTGCTTTCAGACATGGTGTCTACAAGACAAAAACTATAGAAAATTAGAAAGAATATTCTAAATTTTTTCACACAGTTTTTATAGTTAAGTTGGATTCCCAAACGGATTCCACATATCCTGTGGAAATTGACTTGGAAATGGCTCACTGTGGCAGTAAACACTTTCTGGCTATGTAGCCAAAAGCAGGGCAATGCAAGAGAACTCTCACGAGCTTCTGACAAAAATGAAACATTTTAAACTACTTATTACTATCACTCCCTTGTAATGTGCCTGCGCCAAGAAGGGTAACCCCAGCATATACTCTGTCTTGGGAGTGACCAAAAAGAAGCTTTGTGAAGCACAGTGTACTCAGCTAGAAACAGGAATTAAAGCAGGAGCAAGAAACACACAGTAGCTTCCGACTACCACAAATCTAAGGAAAAAAGTCATGCATAGCTTTCTTCCTGTCTTCCATTCCTTAAGCCTATGTAGAATGAAAGAGGAATGCTTAAAAATATCCTACACTCTTAAACAAAATACCAAGACTATACAAAGAGGCATTAGTGTTCAAGGACATCAATGTCACTCATTGCTAGCCAAGCTAGAAAACTGAGGTAACTAATTCAGGAAAGTGGTTTTGATGATAAAGAAGAAACACTTCATAAAGCACTTTAATAGTCTCTACCTTTCTTCACAAAATAATTGACCAGTTCTGCATTTCTACATGTCTCCCAGGACAAAGACAAAGACGTGTTTGAGCAACATCAAGAATTTGTTTAGCCATGTTAACCTATCAGGCACAGAGAAATAACAAAAAATTCCCAGGTCATAGGAAGTAATTCGTTGGTAGATCATGTGCATGGTTACTACTTTTGTCCTGTTAACTTTAATAACCTGTTTTATTTTACCAGTATGTCCTGAGATGAGTTTTTCATCACAAATATGCATGATTTTATGACGGCCACATGCAAAGAAGTAAGTTGGACCCACTGAACTTATGAGATCTTTCTTCGCTTCCTTCCTCTAAGGTTAGTGATTCGTTGCTTAAAGTGATATTGATTTTATCTATAATAATACACACAAATGTATCAATGAAGAGAATAGAAGCTTTTGTGAACACAGGAAAGCTTATGAAGTACCATATTATTGCAGACTCCCAGTTATCGGTCCCAATAACAATCCCTAAATTACAAATAGATTATTATGCCTAAGTGGCTGTTGCCTATTTTTCACAGATGATATTGAAATACTTTTACAACTTCCTTGAGTACCCTTAAGGGACAAATTGAATGTGGGGGAAGGAAACTTAATAAACAGCTGTTGCTGGGGGAGCAGGAGATAATAACCTGGAAGCAGACATCCAGGCATGTACAAACTGTGACCACTCTGTCCCTTCCCCTCTGTCATTCTGACCACAAATAAGTAGGAAGCCTTTCAATCCTATAATTCTATAAACGTGGACTATGTCTCAAGATATGTGGGTAAACAGCTACTTATTTTTTCCAGCAATTATTTTTAAAGTTCAACTTTCACTTTTAATGACACTGTGCATTCTTGTGATAGCACTTGAAGCAGAACTCTTAACACCTAGGTTGTTCACCCATAAACACGGGGAACCACCAAGTCATGACTGATTTATGTTAGGAACTTAATCTCCAGTAGAACAGTGTTTAGAGGTAAGCATAATAGAAGGTGTTAGGTTACCAGAATTCTTCTTAAGGCTAATACAAACCTTATAAACCAGGCTTGTGACTGCAGGTTGAAAATCTTCTGCCTTCTGTCATGCAAGGAACAGCATTTCTGACTTCTGAACATGCAGGATTCATGGTGACCTACAAACGGATCCTGCACTTCATGCATTAGATCACAATGTCTTGACCTCAAATTCAGTCTCCACAATTAACAGTTCCAGTAAATATGTAGCATGTGCAGATGAAGACAATCCCCTTGTGATGTGGGATTCCCCTCTGTATGCTCTAAATATGTTTTATTACCATTTGGTTAATAAAGAAACTGTTTGAGCCAATGGCTTAGCAGATTATAGTTAGGTTGGAAAAGATATATAGAGAAAGTAAGCAGGGTCAAAGAGACATCATATAGCTGCCTCATGGTAAAATATAAAATAATAGGAATTTCTTAATTCAAGATATGGGTTAGTTAATAAGAAGCCTAATCTATTGGCCAAGCAGTGCTGTAATTAATACAGTTTTTATGCTATTATTCAGTTCTGGGCAGCGGGGAAGCAAACAAGCTTCCGCTGCCTACAGAATCTACATCATCTTATGGGAAAGAAAGAAGAAAGCATTTCAGAAAGATTTTACTTTCCCCCATAAATAGTTTTGTCTCTGTTGTACCTTTTGTTGAATATATGCCTATATAAATAATGTTTAAGTTTTCCACAATGAACAACATATTTTCCTGCAATTGTCTTTGAAGTTTCCAGGAAGAAGATGGGGCCCCACAAAAATGATTACACCTGGCGGTTATAGCGTTATGATACTGACAGTGCTACTTTAAGATTGGTTTGGGGTACCAGCTGCTCAAAATGATTGCAACTTGGTCAGCTAAAATGGTGCACCTTATTTCAAAAATTATGGCTAAAATTTCAAATAAAAACTTCAGAAAAATCCTATCAACTACTGAGAGACTAGTTGCAATTATACCAGACAGTATTCATGAAAGTTCACCATCATTTTAGATTTTCAGGATCCTATAGAAAGAACATCACCCCCACGACAGCTGGAAGTAATCCTAAAAGTTAACGTTCCCCTCTCCCAACAAAGTGTGTCTTCAGGGTTAGGGACATCAATTAGGGGCTGATTATAACTGGTATAGGGTTGGGGGTAGGGGTGAAAATTTTGTAGGTTGAGGGATCTCCTTTACAAAAAAGATAGGAAAAGAGAAAAAGGAATATAAATATAAGACAGAAAGGTAGATTATTGAATCTACTTTTAAAAGCAACTACTAGTTTTAAATGTTTTACATTGGATTTACTTTTGTATATTCTATACAAATTTTGTATATTGATGCAAATTTGAGATTAATTTTGGTGATACATAATGTACATACATTTCTAATATTATTCAAGGTATTGTTCTTGAAAATTATTATTGTCAATTGTTTAGGAAGCTGTTGAAAATTATAATTGTCAATATAGAATATAGAATATAGGTTAAAAGTAAATAGTCACATCAGGTATGTTTTCAAGGTCATATAAAGATATAACTTAGATAGATAAGTCATCTTAAAACACTTCAGAGATCTACAGGGTATGGCATTTAAGATGTTTTTATTACCCAGGTTCTTCTTTTTATGATAATGGGACATGTCTGCTCCTGTAGCACAGAGAAAGTAATGGGCATCAAAGAAACTCCATATGGAGTTTACTTTCTTTGTGGCAAAAGTAAGCCACTGGGCAACAAAATGCCCCTACCTCAATTGCTAACAGTATGCTGTCCTAATTAGAAATTCTTCAGGACACACAATGAGGAGATACAAAAAATAACTGACAAACTGCCAATATAGGCAGAACTGTCTTTGAAATTTCTTGCTTCATGAAAATAGTCTGCCAGATACTATGGACCTGTAAGCTGAAGATGGATGCCCCAATGGTACAGAGGAACTCTGAGTGACTGTCCAGGCAGCAAGATGTCTCTGTCAGGTCTAGAGTCTTGAAAGTTGCTTACAATGCACTTCCTGTTAACTTAAATAATACTATATCCTTCTGGAATTTTCATGGAGTTGAAGAATAGATAGTTATAATTATCATTTTCCTTAGTTATGATAAAAGATAAAATAGAGATAAATATTGTAATTATAATTCTTGCTTGATATGTTTTGTATGCAATTAAATATGCAATTTAAAATTTTTACATTAATTAAATTAATTTAATTAAAATTTTAAAGTTAAAACTTCCTTTTTATTTAGACAGAAAATGGGAGAAGATATGGGATTTCCCTCTGTTTGCTATGAATATGTTTTGTCACCATTGGTTAATAAAGAAACTGTTTGGGACAATGGCTCAGCAGAATATAGCCAGGCTGGAAGAGACATAGAAAGAGAGTAGGTGGAGGCAAAGAGACGTCAGTTGCTGCTGAAGGAGACAGACATGCCAGAACCTTCCAGCAAACCACAAGCCTCATGGTAAAATATAAAAAAATAAAAATTGATTAACTTAAGAAATAATAGTTAATAAGAAGACTAAGCAATTGGATAAGCAGTGCTGTAATTAATAAAGTGTCTGTGTTATTATTTGGGGGTGAGTGGCCGGGAAAAGAACAAGTAGCCTCCGCCTACACCCTTGCAAGTTTGTATTAATTGGTGATTTTTTATCCAGTGATCAGATTAATAAAATAATATCAAAATTACTATATTTTCTTACTAATAATACTAATTTTGCAAAATAATGCTTCACGGTGACATATCCACAATACATACTAGGTGCTTTGTCGGTATTCATTCATTCTACTGTGCTTTCTTTGTCTAGCACATCTCTCCCTTTTTCACTTCCATGTACCAAACAGTGCTATAGTTCAATCATTGTTCTTTAGAGCCTGGGAGTTTTTTTTTTTTCAGGGGTATCTAAATCTGAATTGATTTACTTGAATTTTTCCTCACTGGGTACACTTTGCTCTTGAATCTGTGTTTTTGTTTGTGAGAGGCCCCATCATCTTAAAGTCTGCCCATCTCTCCTTCTGGCTGAGTATCGCTAGCATGCCTGCATCTGCAACCATGATCATGATTACAGAGTGATGCTGTAAAATGCCTAAAAGTCAATGTCATGGTGTACAGGACCAACAGATATAAGAAAAAACTTCTTCCTAGTAAAAAAAAAAAACTTCAAGATTCGACTGTTCAAAATTACCCAGAGGCTTTGGGAGTAGATGTGAGAAGACACTAATACCACATTGTTCAAACTGGAGTATAAGTCAGTAAGAGAAATCTATTAACCAGAGTGCATCTGAGAGTTTTAGGTGATAAGACATCTAAATGATCTTATTATAAACTTTTTATATCAAGAGATATTGAAATGTGATTCTAACAACACATAGACCATAGGGAAGAAATTACTAGGTCCAATTTACAATTCAGTGCCGGCATTAAGAACTCATGTCATTACAAATATGCCATGGTGTCTGTTCACAACAATTTCAGAAGGTGCCTGGAGCTAGAGAGTCCTCAACTGTGATTTTAGATGTGACTTGGGAGAGGGGGGAAGAGGGCAAATCTATTGTGTATGTATATTCTGCTAGGGCAACCCTGAAATTTGTCAGAAGCGTCTGTGTTTTAAACAGTACAATGGAATGAAAATGGGCAAATATGCTTTGGAAGTGAATTTTGAAGGCTGATGATACTATGGTGTTCATAGTTAGCAGCTGCCAATTTGCTACCGTCAACTGCAGTGAAAATCAGCAAAACCTGAAATCTTCTTCACCAAAGAGACAGCTGTTTCTGAACATAGCAGCTTTGGGGGATGCAGTTACTATTTTTATCAAAGCAAAGTCTATTTTTATTTCTTCCAAAACATTCAGAAGTGATTTTCTTTTGCTTAACTGTACTTTGATAAAGTGAGCATGAGAAAGTATATAATTGTCTTGTGTTTATTCCTTCTTTGTTTTTAAGCTATATTTTTAACCTGGTGGTATTCTGATCTTTGAAGAATCATTTGGTATTATCTTTAAAAGAAAATTGTGTATTTTAACTAGACACCATTGGCATTTGGTGTGTGGAGGCCAGGGATACAGGAACACACTCTGGTAATCAGGACCTACTCCACCACGAAGAATCATTTGTTGTCCATGTCAGCTGTGTCAGGACTGAGCAGCAATGTTCGGTAGGGATTGAGGTGAAAGATTTATACTGCAGGAGGGTTTGTATTTATGGACCTTTTCAGCCTATTTTCATCAGTACTGTTCAGGTGGGAAGTCATGGTCATGCACAGGCTCTGGTGTGGGAACAAAAAACCCCTTTGTTTGAAATCACAGCAGGCACGCTTGCACTGGTGTAATTAAGTTTGTGTCAGCGCTTACATAGAATTTGTTTCTATGTATAACATCTTATAATGAGGGCTTGAAAAATGAATCCTTAACTAAAATCGGACAGGTAGTTTCTGTAAGTAGTAATTATTTTCCAAATGCACATTCATTAATATTCTACATATACTCCTTAATTCGATCACAAATGAATATTAAAAACATGAAAGTAATTTCACTTCTACCAATTACCTCATCACTTTCTTAAATTAAAGGTATTTACAAGCAAATGCATAACAAATAATATTAAATGGAGATTTGTCACTTTGAAAATAATAATCTTAACTCTCTTTGATAAGAGAAGCAGTCACTTTCAGGTTGAGAATAAGAACCAAGTGCGTACATTTGTTGAGTGTCAGTCTCTCTCCATCACTGAAAAGAATTCTCATCTAACATCAATTTACTTCAAGTATTCATTTAACATGTAAAATATTTACAGCAAGAATACTTACCCCCTTGAAAATAAAAGACAGATGATTAGAGATTAGGAAAATACAACAATCTAGTTGGCCAGCTAAAATGTATCCATTCCAATAAAGTGACCTCTTGAAATAAATTACTAAGAACAAATTTAAGGAAGGCACATGATAATGATTTTCCTTTAAATCATGAAAGATTTTCAAACTCTTCGACTTTGAAACCTTTCTCACGTAGTATTGTCATGTAGTATTGTCTCTCTTTTGTTAATGTAACAAATGTTGATGCACTTTGACAACATGCCTGATGATAGTGGAGCTGTCTTTCAATATGAACTCATCCAATTCTGCTAAAGACCCCCTGGCATAGGCACATACATACTATCCATTGTACAATAAAATAAACAGATGCATAATAGATTTTCACCCATGAAACCTCACCAATTTGGTCCAAACAAGACCTGAACAAGGACAGCACCCACAGACAAGTTAACAATGAATGGAGGAATCGTGCAGGCCTCACCCTATATTTGTCTAGTAATAACAAGCAACTAAGTAATGCTAAGGATGGGAGGTTTATTCTTTCCCAGAGATAAACACCTTAATTACTTATCCAATACTAAGTAGTCAGCCCCTAAATAACATACATACAAATAACACTAAAGGGACTCAGCCAGTTGTGCTTATATATTTATGTGCACATATGGTGTGCGTGTGTAACAATACCAGTTAAAGAGAAAGCGATCATGAATTTGAGAGGAAGAAAGGGAAGAGGTAACATGGAAGTGGTTAGAGAGAGTAAAGAAAAAGGAAAACATTGTAATTACATATAAATTTAAAATATTTTGAAAAATGTCCAAGGCCTCTCAGAAATCAGATTTACTCATTGGTGCCTTTTCCTTGAATATCACCTATGATTCTATGCGGATTTCTTCTCTTTTTTAAGTGACACCGTACCTACTAGTTATTCCAGTCTTGCCCAGGTGTTGTTTACCTTGGAAAAGGCAAAAGTATGCAAGGTTTCAGGTCTGCTCAAAGGGTTTGGGAAAATGGTGGGGACACAAGGATAGTGTGGCCTCATTGGACAGTGCACTCATCAAACTGATGTATCTAAAAAGTTCTTAGAATCCAAGGTTCAAACATATCTCTGAATCAAGCACATCTGACCTGCTCCATCCACAGTTTCATGCTACGCAAATTAAGTAGCAACTTCTCTTGCTGGGAGTTACAGTTTAGACCAGAGTTTATGGACAGGGCTCCAGACTTACTGCTCCTGGATTCTGTTCCTAGAGTTGAATTGATAGGATTAAATGTCTACTGCATATCTTGAATGTTGGATAGAAGCATCTGATGTTTACATGACACTGTAGCATGAAAATTGGCTTCACAGACTCATGAAATTTTCATCTTTCCAGTCACATTGGGTAGTAATTTCATATTATTTCTTAACTGTGATCTCTTCCTCATAAGTAATACGAATGCAGATGTTGTGAAAATCTCCAACTTAAGATGCATAATAGCAGGTGTACCCTGTTTGTGTTTTTTTTTCCAATTTGGTTTTTTATGTATATACAAAACATGGACATAGTTGAGGGCTTGGGCTACAATGTCAACAGCTTCAACATCCATCAACTATGGTAGAAAGTCTGACGCTGAACAATGTTTGATGATGCTGTTAGCCAGGCGTAAACATGCTTTCTAATGTTATGATACTAAAAGTCTGAGCTATTATAATGTCTCACTTTTTTATACTATTATTAATATATATTTACTATGTTACCAAAATGCTCACTCTTAAACTTTTAATTACATTGGCTTAAATAATCTTCATTCCAGTTCTTTTCTTCTCCAGAAGATTGTTGGTGTGATCCATTATCCATGAGTTTTCTTATTATATTGATTACCCTGTTGTACTGCCAAATCACTTCAATAGTTCTCTGGAGTTTCAAATATTACAATAGACAGGCAAACACAGCAATTAAATATTAATTTATAAATCTACAAGCTATAACTATGGCACCATGCATAAAATAGGTAAAATATACTTAAATAATTTGCTTTGCAATAAAATACTACTTTTTAATTTTATAAGTGGTGAACTACCTGAATCAGTTAAATAAATAAAGTTCATGTGGGCCTAACATTAAAACAGCATGAAAATAAAATATTAGTTTTTAAAGTATTACCTTTATGCTTCTCATAAATTGCAAGATAATTTTATTTTGCTATCCGCTTGGTGAATAAGTTTGAGTTTCATCTCAGCATTACAAAAGGAACTCCCTAATACTGGGAAATTCCTCAAACAATCCAATGCTGCAATATATGTAAAAATTATACTTGAAGGAAATGTGTTCATGGTGTCAAATAAAATGGCTTGTGTTTATTCAGAACCTTCCTCATTGTGGTCCTCTGCCCATACTGGTCCAGGGCAGCAAAGAGGAACACTTTGTGTCACTAGCCCTGGGAGATGAGAACATTGTCCTTTAACCTGTAATTCTCCACACATCACAAACAGTTTTAATACTAAGGAGCTATTGCTTGATTGGGACTCACTAGTTGTTATCCTTACAGTAACAAATTCAAAATATTTTCTTCTTTACCCATCATGCATGCCTTCTCAAAGCCTGAAAAGATATAACCCAAGTTTCAGGTACACAGTATTTGAAATGCTATCAGCAAAGATGCATGTTACATAACATAAATGGTCTATCAAGCAGCATGATCCTTGCAAATTTAAAAATGATTCAACTGAATATTCATACAATGCAATTTATTTCAAATACACTTAAAATTTATTTCTTGTACAATTATGGTAATTTTTATATCAATAATTTTTTAAACAAATGCTTTCATTATAAAGCCAAGTCCAATATGGTATCTGACAGCTATCAACATTTGATAACTAATGTTTATAAACTAATTTTGGAAAGAAATATATCTAAAAAAATAATATTAAACTGTGGGCTCTAAGTCATACAATCACTGACTGGGTCTGTGATATTTAACATCATTCTGTAAGTTAGGGAACATATATATCTTGAGAAGGAGTTTTATCATGTTGTCCTCACCATGTACACACACTGGGAACAGATGGAGGACAAAGCACAAAAGTCCAGGCACCTCAAGGTAGCATTTAAAGAAAATTGTCAGAGTCTCTTTCAAAAACTTTTCTTTCATCTTAAGAATAATGGAGGTTTTCAAATCCTTTACAAAATTGACAGAACATTCTAGTATGCACTTGACACCCAATATGCAAATAGCTTTTCTTACTGGTAAAATAAAATTGAAATGAAAGTATTTCTTAGGGAGTATAACTTTATATTTAAAGATGTGGTCAAACAAGTTTGCATAGCATGGTGACAAATGAACAACTAGAGAAGCCTTCTAGAAGGAGCCATCTGAAAACTACAAGCTCAGCACTGCAGAAGCAAATGCAGATTTGACAGAATATTAAAACATCACAAAGCGTTAGTATACTTATGTTTCTTTTCATTATGAGGGAACATACATACACACATATATGGGTTTTAATGGGGACGAAATTTCTCAGACTCCACAAAGTAGAAAGCAAGAGATTGTAGTCATGAATTTGCCTCTGTTTGAGTCTGGTCTACTTCACGCTATATTTTTTTTTACATGGGAGTCCAGTGAAAAGTGTTGACTGATATTTGTATTTAAACATACACACAGAGACACACACGAAAACAAATGTAAAAACATTAATGAAACAGTAATAGATTAGTAGAGAAAGGTTAATGTGACAACCAAAAGAGAGCCCTAATCTAAGGTTATTGATCTAAATATAGGACATTTTATTTTGGGTTACTCAGTATCAAAAAATGGAGACAATGGAATCTACCGATTCTATTCTTTCCAGGACTATGAAATGTCTGGGGAAATTAAAATTGTAAACATTGGAAAGTATTGTTATTTCCAATGTTCACAAGAAGTTTTGTAATTAAATACCATTTCTCTTTACAAGAAAGTCAAACTGAATTTAAACAACTTCCATGTCTCATACTTTTTGTTTTGCTTAAAGGGAACTGTGTTATAATTCATGAACAAGTTAAAATGAACAGAAATATTTTATATGTCTTTCTTGAGTTCATACAAAACTTTCTAAATGGATATGCTGTTATTCGAAAATGATTTTCTGCAATATATATGTGGCATTTAAATTTGAAGGACATAGATAATTCTTATTAAACAGTTGTTTAAGATAGATTGACAGGAACTCTCAAGTGGTAACTGAAGTCTTGTTGGTCGAAGTACAATGCAGTTCAAACAAAAATGGCAGAACATTGTTTTCCATTGACTTAACCCTAATGTTAAAGTATAATATTTTTCAGGTTTATTCATTCTTTCCGTTTTAACTCAAGTTTTATTTTGAAGCGTGAAATGGAAAAATGTGCCTGAAGGTTCCGAGTGCCTTTCACTCAGCTTGTTAAAATGGAAAACACCCTACATAGCAGCATTAAAAAACATTGAAATGAGAAAGACTAAAACTGACTTTGATTGAAGGCTCATTGTATTTGGATGGTTTTACACACATCCAGTGTGTGTGTGTGTGTGTGTGTGTGTGTGTGTGTGTGTGTGTGTGTGTTAATTTCCTGTGTTACTATGTAACTATATGGGACAAATCACATGACACTGAACTGAACACATCACTCTAGGGCTGGATCTGGCCACCTCTACTACTACAGATCAACTCTTGTTTCCTCTCATAACTAATACCAAGCCAAATTTCCTTATTTCTATGATTTTGTATTTCAAGAATTTCGTATAAATGGAGTCAGATTTCCGTGGCTTTATGAGTTGAGTTTTTTCACTCAATTTCTCATGAGCAGCATCTCTGTTAGTGCAGCCATCAACAGTTACTCCTGCTATTGTTACATATCATTGCACTGCTTGACTGGATTGTGAAATAACATTTAAAACAAATTTCAGCTTCTTTTTCAAACATATATTACTCCAAAATAAAAACATTTACCAAACTGCAGTATCTGAAACTGTACTGAAGCAATTAATTGTCTGTGTGCTACATAAAGATATTCTGAAAGACCCATATCTTTTTATAACATCTGAGTATTTTATCTAAAAAGATTTCTGAGTTATGAACTGCAACACATCCTATGGAGCGACTTACTTTTTAGCTAGAAACATGTAGACCAGAAGGCCTTATCACTATTTCACTCTTTTCTCCATTATTTAATTTATCCACATGTCAGATTAGGTTAGGATATTCAAGATAATATGAAATGTTATAGAAAATACTTATTTCTCCTGTAGTTATTTTAATATTTTCTTTGAAGTATGAAATGCTACAGACAGAAAAATAACTTTGTTGTCATTACACAATTTTTTCAGGCACATTCAGAAAACAATTTGCTTAAACAAATTAGTGAGCATCAAAATGACTATTATGTAGTAATTTAGAGAAATAATAAAATTGAAAATGTAATGACACAGGAATAGATTCCAATGTTATTTAGTAGTAGTTGACAAACATATTTACAAGAGAAATATCATAATAAAATTTTACTTCTGTAAAGTGACATATAAAATCACATACACATTAAAAACTGGAAGGTTACATATTTATGGTCTAACAAAGAGCAAAATGTCATAATCGACTTTCTGGGCTATTATTTAACATATTTTCTTAAGGTACTTTACAAGCCATCTCTGATTTACCAGATTGTTCTATACAGAAGAACATTATTTTTTTTCAGACCAGATCAGTATTCTTATACAGTACTATTATTCCCCTTTTCTTATTCATTATACGTGTTTTGCTTTTCTACCATGTTTATCTGATTCATTTTTTAAAAGTAGCTTGACTTTTATATATATATCCAGAATTAAATATTGCCTAGAAGATAGCTGAAATCATTCATATTTTGTATTCTTATACATAAAAATGGGATATAAAATGAATACCAAGCACACTCCTGATAGACTCCCTAGATTATGGCAGGGATCAGGGCTCAAACCCTCACATTAACAGATATAGTCTTAAACGACTTTATGTAATCAGTTGATCCCTGTTTTCCTATTCCACTATGTAGGATTTTTGGATGTTTATAATGTTACAAATAGCAGAGACAAAAAGGCAGTCCCCTGGTAAGAGTGCTTTTGATGCTCTTTCAAAGGAGCTAGGTTCACCTCCTAGACCCCACATTAGACTGTTCAAGACCATCTATAATTCTAGCTTCAAGGGATCAAAAGCCCACTTCTGGGTACAGGTACCTACATACATGTGGTATACACTCACACATGTATACACATATATGCAGAGATAAAACGTAAAGAAAAAAGTGACAAACTGTAGCATTTGTTTGTGTTTTTTTTAATTTTAACATCTGTTGTTTTATGACAGGTTATTGGGCTATTTATTGTTTACTTTCAAAACATCACCACCTCCATCAATAGATGTGGTCTGTTTGGCTAGTGAGCGGTAAAAGCCTATTTGAAGTATCTATAAGTTCTTTACACCAGAGGAGGTCTCACAACAGTAGCTATCTCTATCATCATTACCTTCAATTCTTATTCTTCTCTGTCTGCCTCATCCACTTGTCTGTGTAACTGTTCTAATCTCATATGACCTGGGATATTGAAAACAGCTAACTTTGCCCAGGCAAACATTTTTATAGGAAATATATCACTAATACCTTGAAACTTTTAGAAAAACTAACAATATTAATCCTTAAAAATCTTAGTGTAGTGTCAGTACAGGTACTTGCCACCAAGCCTAACAACCTAAGTTCCATTCCCAGGACTTATATCGTGGAAGGAAAGAACCAATTCCCACAAGTTATATTCTGCTCTCTGATATGGGATTCCCCTCTGTATGCTGTGAATACCATTGGTTAATAAAGAAACTGTCTTGGGCCTGTGCAGAGCAGAATAGAGAGAGGTAGGCAGAGAAAATTAAACTAAAAGCTGTGAGAAATAAGGCAGAGTCAGTGAGAATCCATGTAGCCCTACAGGAGACAGACGCCGGAAGTTTACCTGGTAAGCCACAGGATTGTGGTGGTACGCAGATTAAAGGAGATGGGCTAGTTTAGGATATAAAAGTTAGTCAGAAATACGCTTAAGCTATTGGCCAAACAGTATTCCAAATAATATAGTATCTATGTGTTTACTGAGGGACAGGGTGGGCAGAAACCTCCTACAACAGACCTCCACCCACTAATGATGGCATGTAGGAGCCCACACATATACATACATGCACACAAATAGTAAAAGTGATCACTTTGTCTTAAAAAGAGACATTTGTTATGATTTGGCATTAATTCCACAGGTCTTTTCTGACTGTATCTGTGCATATGATGGCCATACTCTGAGTTCTTTCAAGTCATTCAAAGTTCTTCAGTTTCAATATGCATTAGGATGCTCTTGCTTCATCATCTTGACACACTGCTCTTATCAGAGTTCCAGAGAAACCCCGTAAATGCTATGAAATGTGATACAGAAAGGGCATGTGTTACATCAACCTTTAATTACCATTTAATGTGTTCAAATATTTTAGGCATGTATGTCAAATGATTTTTCATGGTTCCTATTAGCCACTCACCATCCTAAGGCAAAAAGAATAAAATATCCTTACTGGTACGACCAGTGTAGATGTGAGATGAGACAGACAGCATTGAGCGGGATGCAGACAGGGTTGCATATGTACATTTCATATATACAAAGTAGTTCTCTATTCCCCTAGATGATGGAAATATTTAAAATGGTGTCCTACTTTTAAATGTTTTGGAATTATTTCAGTAACATGCAAAGAAGTTCCCAGGACATCATCCTTTAGGAAATGTTACTGTGTGATGCATATGATTTCAAAGAAAGACTCTGGCAAGTGAAATGCAGTTTCTCTTTTCTGAAAAGCACAAGGGTTTAAACACCACTGTGTTCTACTTTGTCTCCTTGGAAAGAATTGAAATCTATTTGACAATGTTCTGGCAACCAGAGAGCATAAGACTCATCTTTTCCTGCCTATTAAGATATCAATTATAGAAGGGGTACAATATAAAATTTATTGCTATTATTTTATTTCTGCTGTTGTCTCAAGGCTTGATAAAGAACTTGGGGTCTTGCACATGATAGACAATCATTTAACACTGAGATGCACCCTCAGCCTTCTTTAAATAAATTTTTAATTGCACGTGCAGGGCGCAGGGCAATATTTCAGTATGTGCATGCAATGTAAGGCACTTGACATTTCTCTGTGCTCGGAATAGTCAAACTCCTCACCACTGCTGTTCGAAATACTCTACTGTCGCACAGATTATCACAAGCTCTTCCTCGTATCCAGCCATACCCAGTACCGGCTAGCCATCCTCTCTTTCTTTAAATGTTCTTTTAAGACTTAATTCCCCATCTTAAAAGAAAAAATTGGGCTAGTCTCTAAAGAAGTTTCCAGAACAAAACGTTGATGAGGCAGTCATCCTTTAAATGATCTGAAATGAAGGATGCTTTTTGATGTCTATGTAGAACAGATTATAGTAATGTAAATTTCTCCTTCTCATACTGTTATTCATTCGTTCTGAAGTTCTGCTTTTAAAACCTTCACTTTTTAATAATAAAGATCTCACGTTTGATTTTGCATGACTTTTTTTTTTTGAAGATGACCTCACTGGAAAGTAGGAGCTTCTTATCCCTTGCATATTTTTGCCATCTAAGACAGACACCAACTGAGCTACTTCTCTATTCCAAGCACAATTCTCTCCTGAGATTTTCATCAATAAATAAAGAGACATGCTGCTATCACAGCTGCTTGACACCAACCAAACCCCTCATTAGCTTGTGGACTCTAACGTGAGAAAATGAAGACATTTAAATGCCTTGTTGAAAGGCAAGGCATGAAACTACACTTTGAATTTTAGCATTCTAAGTTTTTTTTTTTTTTTAAAGGATTCAATTCAACTGCATTTGAGAAAAATCAAGTTTCCTCAAAGGAACGAGCACAGATTCATACCCTCTTTGTTACTAATACCCTCTTTCTTACTGCTTTGTAGCTTCTATTTTTAAATATCTACTATGTAGCAGGTACGATGAAAACATAAGACACACACACACACACACACACACACATGTGCACTCATGCACCCATGTGCACATGGGCGCCACTATTGGTGGATAACATTGCAGAGCCAAATCATTCTTATAGCGTGTGTGTGTGTGTGTGTGTGTGTGAGTGTGTGTGTGTGTGTGTGTGTGTAGCTTAGCATATCATAGTTTTTGTCCACCTACATCAGAACTTTCAAGGCAGTGTCTGTTCTATGACATTACTGCTCATGTCAGTTCTACCCTACCCTGGCCACTAGCCATCTGCAGTACATAGACTCTGAAATCTGTGAGCCTTCAGACAGGCATTGGGAAACTGCTATCACCAAGCAGCAATCTAAATGCCACAGCTTCAGCATATATGTTTATTTTGAAAAGTTCCAAAGAATGAAGAGTCCAGATGCTGGCATATTCACTCATGTAAGCGCCTTGGATTGTAGGAAAATAAAACACTACAGAAATAATGAAATCTAGTGTGGCCACTTTCAGCCAATGTGGCTGAGCCATCCAGAAGCACACATAAGAAAGAGTATTCCGTCCCTCTGCCCCCAGATGCAGTACATCCTTTAGCATCATTCCTCTTCTAGAAGCCTCTTTGCTATCTTTCTAGGCCTGATTGTATCTTCTAGTTTCCCTCACCTCTTGATGTCCATGACGTGATAGAAAAAATACAATTCTTTAAAAGTAACTATGGCTTCTAAAGGCAATTCAATGTCTAAATTCTCTAGGTCCAGATTCTTAACCAGTCTGCAGCTGAGGATGACCCTGAGTCTCTGGTCATCCCGGTTGCATATCTTGAGTACTCAGTTGAGAGATGAGTACCACCGTGCCTGGTTTATTCAGGATTTGGAATAAGGAAGTCTATCAACTGAGCTACATTCTTTTATCAACCCCCCCAGTTCGTTTTGATACATAGCTTCAATTAAAACTATCACTCTGGCAGCTGTAAATAAGAGAGAATTAATATTTTATCTTTTTAGTTATCATTAAAAAGATTAAAATATTTTTAAAGTAACTCTAATTTACCCTTTAGTATGATTCATGTTAAAGTATTTCCTTCACAGGATATCCTGCAACTAAATATTTATTGCTTCCATGTGCTTTGGAAATTATTCTGGAAAACTTGCTTAGGCAAATGATTGGTTGTCAGTATTTACAACGCATTTCAAATGACAGGAACATAACCACAGAAGGAAGGTTTCCTTTTGTTCCCAGCATCACTGGGGAATACAACATGGCTCACACTTCCTCCTGTCTGCCCAGGAGCAGCATGGCTGGCTGCTGCACCATCAGAACAAAGCCAGTAGTGGCAGAATTGCAGTTCCAATTGAATGGAACAATCATTTCTTCCTATGCTACCCTGGAAACAGTTCGCAGATCTTCCATTAGCACTTGTCACAGAAATATAATGAAAGAATTTTATTTCTCATTATCTCAATGAAATAAAATAAAATCCCTTCTAGTTAAGATATGTTTGGAAAGATTAGAATCCAAAGGTTCACATAAAACTATCTCTGGCTCCAGATTTTATTGTAATGATTTCAATCTAAGATGTCTGCAAAGATAGGTTTTTTTTGTAAAACTGGTATTTTAGAAGTCATATTTTGAATCCATACTGCCTTCAATTTAGTGAGTTATTAGAGAAATATATTCTTCATAGAACCTATCTCCCAATGTAACTTGAATTGAAGTGCTAAAAGATTAGATAGAAAATTACATTAATGCAAGGAAATAAACGTGTACACAAGTAATGTCTCACCTTCCTCTCTCTGTCTCCCTCTCTGTCTCCCTTCCTATCTCTCTCTCTCTCTCTCTCTCTCTCTCTCTCTCTCTCTCTCTCTCTCATACACACACACACACAATGGTGTGGTAGAAATTACCTAGTGAATAATGAGTATATTAATGTCTTTATTTAAATTTCCTGGTCCAAGCCAAGTTCTTCATGTAATTTTGATGAAGAATTTCTCCATGAATTCTTTCCAAGAGAGACGATAGAGCATGCAATCACATTTTTATCATTTAAGATAGCACTTTGATCTACAGGAGTCAACACATTAACTGAGCGAATGATACAAGATGCTCCACTCCTCTTTTCCTGATAAAGAGACATCTTACCTCCTTTGAGAGCATATTAAATGCATTTTTTTCTGTCTAGACAATCTCATAAAAACAAAGGTAGAAAATTCACCCTAGAAAATCAGATGTTATAACTCCATAAATTTTATTAGGGATTTTTCGAAAAATCTGTCCCTCATTCCTGCAGCTTGCTAATGTGATTCATAATACCTGCAAGGAAGACAGACAAGGGTGCACTCCACTGCGAGGCAGTTACTGTAGTGCCAGACTCAGCTAGTAATCCCTTCATTTTTCATTTTTCTTACTCCATAATTTACTAATGGCAATCTTGTTATTACCTATTTTTCTAAGTATCTTTACTTAACAATGGAAATCAATAAACACTATCTTTTGGAAAGTTTCTGCAATCATAACAGTCCATAAATGGATAGTTTAGTATCTACTCCCTGTTAAGACTTATTTCTGGGGAATCCATTTGTACCCATAACTTTAGTTATAATACCTTCTTGGAAAAACCTGTGCATTGCTAGAATAATTTTAGCTACTGTTGATAGTTTTAATTAATCTTTCTCTTCCATTTTTTTACTGTGAAATATAATCTTCGAAGTTAATAACATCTGCTAAAATATGTTTTAAACTGAAATGAAATTCTATAAGTTTCCTCCTCAGTCCATCCCCTCCTACTCCCATGCACTAAACCCCTCCCATTGTTAAATTTCTATCAAAGAGACAGAGCATTAGCAGAAAAACAGAAGAGAGACAAACCACAATTGTGTATCTATCAGAATGTTTCTAACAATAATATAAAGTGATCTGTGTTTCCACAGGAATTCTGAAACAACAATTGCATTTACTGTAAGGAGGGAGAGAAAGAACCAGACTCTCATAAGCATAATCATTCTAAAAATCTCACAGCATTTTTTGCATCAGTTAATGTTAATTATAAAACATTCAAAGTATCAAAAGTATTATAGCATCTACAACATTATTATTTGGTTTCGTCCAGGCCATTTCTGCAAGAACCCAGATATGATGTAGGAAATAGAATTTTGGTACAATGAACTATAGGTTTCAAAAATAATAACAACTTTAGAACACTGAATCTACAATCATCCCCAAGTGTTTCCCAGAAAACCAATAGAGTTGTGTCTTATTACCAATACTTTTCTTCTCCCCCTCACACACTTTTATTTCAATTTTTTCATCATATAAGTTCACATTAAATAAGATGAATTGTCTAATAAACAATGACATAACAAATCCTTAATCTTTGGCCTTTCTCTTATAGCTAATCTCACAGAATAATTATTACAGTCAATATTTCATAACTTCTCAGGTATGACTTTGTAAGTAAGATATAGTATACTAGGCAAAATTCAGTGAATAATAAATGGTTTGCCTCTGACTCTGTCAAGGCACTGTGGTAAAAATAATATGAAGAGACAAAAATGTATGCTTACTGACACAAAGAAAAAATGGAATGAACACACAAAAAAATCTAATCACGTGGCACTATCATGATTCTTGACCTTGGCTATCCAACATAATCACATGCAGAACTCCAACATAGACTGATTCTGAGACCCAACCTCAGCCTAATAAGCTAGATAATAACATGATCAACAATATCTAAAATTAGAGGCACAGATAAAATAATATTGCTGGAATTCAGAGATAGTTTCATTTCCACGTTACTATTACATCTAGTATCCTAAAGGGCAAGGATTTCACATGCTTTATGTTTTATTAAATTGCACAACAATGCATCACTACTGATCGAAACTTAATCACAGAGCTTTGCCCTCATATGCTACAACTCTGAGTTCATAGACCACATTTCAAGTCTACTTATGCTGTGTAATAAACTCTCACAAAATAAAACAGCTTAAAACAGGAATATCTGTGGGCTGAAGAGATAGCTCTGTCAGTGAAGTACTTGTTTACCGAGCATGAGGACTTTAGTTAAATCCCCGCATCCCATATGAAAAACTAGGTATGACAAAATGCTTGCAATCTCAGGGCTGGGGAGGCAGAGACAAGTAATCTGGGCTGGTTAGCCAGTGAGCCTGGAGTACTTACAAAGTTCCAGGCCAGTGAGAGACCCTATCTCAAAACTGTAAGATGAATAGTACCCTAACAATGTCATTTAAGGGTGACCTCTGACCCTCTCACACATAAGCAAATACATTCACCCACACACATAAGCTCCCATGTGAATGCACACGCACACACACACACACATACACACACACACACACACACACAAAACATTCAAACAATGTGTGTACATTTTCTTCACTATTTGATGGAACACTGATTCATTAGTGCTTAACTGAGCAATTCTGGTTCAAGTGTCCCAAGAAAATGAAGCAAGGATTTTGACCATGACTGTCAATAGTCATATGAAGCCTTGAGTAGGGTCGGAGGGTTTGCTTTCACAAAGGACAGTCCTGCCCTATTCTTAGTGGAATGGTTTTGTCCTTTAGGCAATAACCCTCAACTTATAATATTGACAAACCAGCATGTTTCCTCATTTATTAATTATTCATCTAAAACATCATCTTAGAAAAACTGCAAGTCCTTTTGTTTTTTTGTTTTTCAGGCCTGACAATATCATAAATTAAAAGGAAAAACACATATGAACTTCCTAAACTACCATTCTACCAGGAATATAACAGACAGAACGCAAAGACTATAATTAAGGATGGGTGATTATCATGAACGGATACTTTGATAAGAAATTTTTAAAAAGTGGGAATTAAACTCAATCAATGTGATAACTTGTTTTTGAAAGAAGGGTAACTAAAGACCATTTTGACTCAAGATTCATTCCTGGGACACCAGAGTTTCTGCTATTTTATGTCCTATCACATTAAGTAATTTGTCTTTCTAGGCAACTTTATTAAAAAGGAAACTTAAAGATGAATACAAGAAAATATACTTTTGAAAAAGTAAAAATCTATATAATAATAGGTAGATAACATCAAATATTAGGGGCAACAGACCAAAGAGCCTGAAAGCCTTATTAATGAACCTAAATGCAACATGTTAGCATGTACAAAAGGATGAGAATGTGTTAAAAATGCACAAAGCCTAAAATCTGGGGGAAACTGATCATAACATTTGTTTTGTTTGGCTTAGATTTTCTGAAACTCCCTATATCACTCAACAGTCTGAGAAAAAGCGCATTAGAAAAAGTACACAGTGGAAAGGATGGTGGTTAGAAGATTAAAAATAACTGGATGTCAATGGGCAAAGACACTCAAGGTCCCAGAGAGGGCAGCTCAGAAAATGGCAGGAAGGATCCTTGAAGCCATGGAGGGTGTGATGGACAGCAGAATCCTGCAAGGCCTGCAAAACCAAGGTCACAGAGCAGGGAAGAGCCAACAGACCCATTGTTAGGCCTTGTGACAACTGAATTAAAGTCATAATTGAGTTCTTGGGGTCAAAGATGGAAAACCTGGTGTCTCTAGACTGGAATCAAAGAGAAGTGAGCAGCCATTTTCCTCCGGTTTTACAAAGGGAACAACAGCAAGCTAAATTGGTTGAACTTTTCTTAACAATCTAGTGAAGGAAATGTAAAGACTTCCAACTACCAATCATCCAAGCTTTACAGCTCATGGTGATTCTACCCTGTTATGGAAGGCACCATCTGTTAGCACAGAACTCCGGATTTTGTATCAGGGTCCATGTTGGAAGAATTTAAGTAATTTTAAACCAGTCAGGATCTTGCAATTGCATTTGACCATTAACCAAAATCCTTCATACTTCATTTCCAAGGGCTTCCTCTGTCTTTTTAGGTGTCTGACTCATAAATGGAATTCACAAGTGTTGTCTTTATTTTGTACAAACCCAATTTCTTAGTTTGAAAAAATTAAGAATGTTTTAGTTTGTAGATGAAAAATAATCCTCATGCCTCATTTGTGGTACAGGAAGACATGGTCTATGAAAAGAAATAGCTAAAGAAATCAAGATTCTTTCCATCATCATCTTAATTTTCTTTTCCATCTTTACATTAGAGCTGAACGCGATTCAGAGGCATCACCATTAGTTTTTCTTAATCTTAGCAACAGTGATTATGAAAGTTTTCCAGGAAAAAAAAAGTCTGAATTCCTAAAAACTTGGTTAAAAAAAATGTTAAAGCTAACACCACATGAAATACCCCGGAAAGTGTGTTTTCACATATAAAAATTTCTTGCTGCAGGGTATGTAACTTTTTTATGAAAAAAAAAATCACTGGAGTAATTCCAATTCCACAGATTCATGACAATCAGTCTTTAACTTCACGCTCATGAGAGCTACGAGAACATAAAATGCCAATGATACAAAGCTAATTTTTAACAGCAGTATGCAATATTCGAGAGATATTCATTGATTTAAAACATAGTGTGTGTGTGTGTGTGTGAGAGAGAGAGAGAGAGAGAGAAAGAGAGAGAGAGAGAGAAATAAGAAAAAGCTACAAAGGGCTTAGCTTCAGTAGTTGTGGACAGTTGAGGCTTTCAATTTTTCCTTGTTATGGACTCAGACAAGGACTATGCTGGTCCCTGGCACAGTGGGAGAATCAACCTTTGGAGGGTGTCTGAAAGATTAGAAGTGTTGAGTGAACTGATATTTTAGTGTGCGTGCGTGCGTGTGTGTGTGTGTGTGTGTATAAACTTGTCATTGATACGGCTTGTCATTTGCTTGGGTACTTCTCTTTGGCCCACTCCTGTGCATATGAATGTGTGTGACTTCATATATGTGAATAAATCTTGGCATTTGGATTATTTTGGCCAACAAGTAAGTGTGAAATTAGACACACTTGAGCCAAAAATATTCAAATGGTAAACCAATTACATAAATGTAGTCTGTCATCTAAAAGTCTGGATTAGTGATCATAAACGTAGCACTACTAAAACTTGTCGTTATAGAAAATATGATGACATAAGAAGTACAAAGCCTTATGGGTGCCAGCTCACTTCTACAAAACAACAACCTTGTGTATGGGTCAGGGTCTGTTACCAATGCCATAGACACACCAGCAAAGTGACGCTTAAATAAGCAAATAACTATCTCTCTCATGGGGTCACTTAAATATAAATGGCAGAGTGGCAATAAGAGCCCCAGTACACTGAGCTCGTGATCAGAGAGTTGAAAGAAACAGACATTTGTCACTAATTCAGTACATGTTGAGAAGAAATGAGCAACTTGCCTAGAATAGGACTAATCATGTGATCTAAAATGTATACGGCAGTGCTATAAATATGGAAAGAGAGGAAACATGTATAGAAGTGGTATTAAATATTTCCCTCTTATAATCCCAGCAGATCGATTGTAGGCTCAGAAAAAAATGATTATGATCAAATAGAAAACTACAAAAAGAAACATGGCTCTGTTCATTTTAAGATATTTTTAAAAGTTTGTACACTTTAGTTCATTTAAATTTTTTTTAAAAATCTAGAAGAATCACTGACACAGAATATGTAAACTATAATGTCTAATTCTAAATTATGTAAGAATATAACATATATGTATGTGTATATACAAGAAAAACCAAGTTTTAGCTAGCTAACCACTGTGCACATGGAAACATACATAAGGAATATTCACATCAGTTTCTTTTACAGAAACCAAAAATGGTAACAACCTAAATGCTCGTGAACTGGTGAATGGATAATCATATGGCATTCATACAACAGAATAGCAAAGCATCTTGACACATGGGTGGTCCTGAAGAACATCACACAGGTAAAAAGCCTTTTAGAGAAGTCACGGACTGCGTGACTGTTAAGAGAAAAACAAAGGAACACATAGCTGATAAGGGGATAAAGGAGAGTTTTCCTTCAGGAAGTACAAAAATATTCACAATTTCAATATGGTTAAAAATGGCCTGAGAATATAGTCTTTTAAGCATACTATTTTACTGAACTATATTATTTTCAGGAATAATCTATTATGTGTGTTATTTCTACGAAATTATCAACAAAAATTGTTATTTCTTAAAGAACTTGTAGAAGAACTTTCTTATGCAAATAAGCGACTTTAGGAGTTTTGTTGGTTTGCAGACATGAGACTGAGTGGCTAGGGAGGCAAGGAGAACCTAGGGGTGATGGATGGGAAAGAATACGTTCATAATAATATATGAAAGCATAATTTAAGACAATAAATTCATGTTTGTGAATTTGCATTAGCAATTTCATAAAATAAATGACAGATACACATGTGCATACATAAAACTCTGTTTTTTCCTAGCTACATCCATGAAAACCAGAATCTATCACTAAAAGTCTTGATTGATTGAGCCTATTTAAGTCACCCAGTTCCTGGCATTGTCACTAATTCTCCCGTGTGCTTAAGCCAGCAGATAATAAGGTCCCAGGGGACATTTTTTTCTCTATTCAGTTGAAATTTCCAGACATAATTTAAACCCATTTTTGCTTATGTCTCCCTCTAAAGAGCCCAATTCCATCCTGTCCTTAGTGGCCATCCCTGTCCTTTAAGCCAAGCAGAAACCTGTCATATCCTCTGTGGTTGTCACACCTCACACCAGCACATACAGAATGTCCTAAGTTGACATTTTAAGTTCTCACGTTTCCAATCTGAAGTAATGTCTGGAAGGTTTTTCTTATTTATTGGTATTCTGAGTTTTAAGATTTAACATTGTCACTTGCCTAAATATTACAGCATATTGATGTATATCTATAAGTATATAGTGCATATAACACATGAATCACATATGTGTACTTAATACACAGTATATTTTGTCCTGAATCCAATGAAGTTTGTATAGTGTACACAGTAAATCTAAGTACTGCTCATTTTGTGGCTGTTGAAGTATTGAATGTCTATATACATATTAATTTACATATAGCTATATTCTCAATATTCCTTTCTCTCCCCCCGCCAAATGCACAGCTTACAAATAGCTACACCCCCAGCTTTTTTTCCTAAAGAATGCATAGAATAAATTTGGAAAGGTATTTTACATGCAAAAATTCACCAGGAACTTACTGATAGAAAGTAAAGAAGATTAATCAACATGTTGGGAGCCATGAGATATTTAAAATAAAAAAAAAACCTTTCTGCCTGAAACAGATATCTGAATCTATTAAGAGTCTAAGCAGAGAGCTAAATTAAATTGTTGTTGAAACGCTTCTCATACTCACACTTCATGTCAGAAAAATGAATTTATAAAACACTAACTTTCCAACTCACTTTTCAATAAATCTTTGTGGGGAAAAATAGGAAAATCTGATATTTATGGGTTGTTATATTCTGTCACATCAGCATAATATGTATTATTTCCTTAAATTGTCTTTTTAAAGCCTGTACTACTAATTCATTTTTACCCATAAACAACGAGGGGCTATAGAGATTGAATAAATTACTTGCTTAAGTTCTTCTAGCTAGCGTGGAAAAGAAGTTAAATCTAAGTGAAGCAGACGTGAGATTTCAAAGGCTTTCTGTGTTCTATAATATGTACCAGTTTTCTCTAAAAGCATTCTGATTATTGAAGAAACTCAAGCAACAGACTGATCATCTTTAGTTTCTCTAATAAAAGTCACAATCTACAACACATTGTATTAGTCACACTATTCAGTAAAGCGCGTCTAGCAATACCTTAACTATACTTGGAACTTTTCAGCCACTCCAGATTTCCTTTGGCTTCTTAATTCAGCACCAATCAGGCCTTAATGAAACCCAGCAGGAAAGGTAGGTCAAGAGGCCCAGGCAGGAGTTGCTGTAAAGACCTTCTCTTCTGTCTTTTCCTCAGGCTAGCTTTGTGGGCATTGATTGAGGAACAGGACGGGGGGCAAACATGCATTTCCTCACTGACAACATAACTGTGGGGATGTGTCAATGACTTGTGATTTTCTGACCTTTGGTGACTGACAGTACCATGTGCTAGGCTTCTTTTGATGCATGCCCAGTTTCTTTCAGTAAAGTTTGGATTCACACACTACAATTTTATATTTCCTTTTTTTTCTTTTGGTTTTTTGAGACAGGGTTTCTCTGTAGCTTTGAGGCCTCTCCTAGAACTAGCTCTTACAGAATAGGCTGGCCTCGAACTCACAAAGATCCGCCTGCTTCTGCCTCCTGAGTGCTGAGATGAAAGGCATGTGCCACCACCGCCAGGCTACAATTTTATATTTTCTAAGTCAGTTATTCCTGCTACTAAAGTCAACCCCTGCAGTGGGCTTTGTCTCATACAATAGGTTCACATTCCACAGCTGGCTGATGTACCCAGTGACTCCCAAGCAGTGTCACCAGTGATCATGCAGCTCTCTTTCTCTGCTGTTGCTCCCTCTCTGTCATCACAGTGATTGTCCAAGTAGACAGCAAAATGAACAAATGCAATTCAAGCCCTCTATACTCTTTATAAATCCTTCTCAGATTGTAATGTATTTCATTTATATAAGGAGATTAATATTTTCTCTCCTCACCTATCTAACAGTCACTAAAGACTATATGTCTATATGTCCCAGGCCATTGTCATCTTTGTTGGAACATGGTGGTTGAGGATCTTGCAAGCATCACACTGGAAGGGCTGCGGCTCAGGCTTCTCTCAGAAGCTCTTTAGAAATGTGAGTCTCAAATTCATGTTTTCCTTTCGGTTTGGAACCTGAGCTTCATTCCAAGACAAGAAAACACTCAACCCACATTCAATTACACTTAACCACTACAAGTCTTTTTCAAGTTCTAACCCACATTCTTTAAAAGTGCAGCTAAGACAACTCTCAAAATAGGTTAACATTCTTGCATTAACACATTTGGTGATGAAACATTTGGGGGGTATCAATTTTAAGAAGTTATAAAAGGTGAATAGATTCAGGCACCAAACACATTTTAAATATCAAGACTAAATACACATAATTTCTTTTTCAAGATGTGTACCAAATATGACTGATTATAACACATTATTTATTTCTTTATCCCAAAGTGTTCTAACTCAAATTTCAACTCAAAATGTGGGAGAACACATACCACACAGCAAATGGGAGCAAGTGAATAAGATTGTGAAGTACGCTAAACACTAAAAGGATGGAACTTGCATTTATGCTGTTGATACCCCTGACTATTCCATTTTTTTAAACACAGCTACTGTTCTCACAAAAAGTCTAGCATCACTTTCATTTATCTCAGGTTGAGAGAGGGAGTTAGCTTTGGCCTGCCACGAGCATTGTAGATGTGGGTTAATTCAAGACTTATTATGGCATACAATACTAGCTATTATTTGTCCAGTCTTTTCAATGGTGGTTTCTCAGTCACTCCAGCTTGATCTGCAAAGCCCTGGTTATACAAATCATATGACTATTCAGAAAGTGAGAAATTCAAGACCATAAAGTAAAAATTTTCAGATCAATAATCTAAGTGTATTTATTAAAAACAGCTTCAAACCACCTAATTTGACTCAAGTCTAGGTATTTAGATAAAACAAACAAAGATAAAATCCTTGGAGACTCACTTCTGTCATAACTTATCTGTACAGATGTAGTCACTGAGATATGCATGTGAATACATCATGTTTCAGTGCAAACATGCTCAACTTTTAGCACATACCTGAGTTAGTGTCATTGAGAAAAACTGTACTTGCAATTTGGTGTTTTTAAATTAATTGTGCCAAGAAAAAATTAGCAACTTGGAGAGCTGACATTTAGTTAATTATTTCACTTCATGTCTCTGCACTATTAACATTTTTTGACCATTGTATATATTTTAGTGGTATGTTTTTAGATAATTATGCTCCTGTCTTCCATATAGTTCCGTGTACTAATAAGTTTAATGCTGAATTTGTGACATTAATAAATGCTATTACTTTTCAATTTTTGAATATACCTTTTTATCCAAATACAAAACAGCAATAGTTTGGGAAAATACTGTAATCTTCAAGAAAACAAAAATAAAGAAAATAAAATTCCACTCAACTCTTCGCAAGGAGATTCACACGGAGATTTTTTTTACATAAATAATAAACTTATTGATTACCGTGTGTGTGTGTGTGTGTTTCTTGGAAGCAAACCAAGAACTTACACAATAGTAAGACAGGCAGGCATCCTACACTGAACTACAGTCCCAGTTCTGTATTCAAATTTCAGTTGTTTAAAGAAAATATTAAGTATTGAAAACTTCTTAAAACAATATGTCAGTATCATACTGTATTTGTACAGAGATAGAAACACACTTTTTTGTGTTTGTACTCTGTGTGTGTTTAAATCATGAACTTTCTGCTTTCCCACTGAAATAACACAATTTTAATTTACTGAAACTCTAAAGAGGATGTAAATAAATATATGACTTTCTTTAGGTTCACCTTCTTATTTAGCTTCTCTAGGAACACGAATTGTAGGCTCAATGTCCTTTAATTATGGCTAGAATCCACTTATGAGTGAGTACATACCATATTCCTGTTTTTAGGTCTGGGTTACCTCACTCAGTAAAGCGTTTTCTATTTCCATTCATTTGCATGCAAAATTCAAGATGTCATTTTTTTCTTTACCACTGAGTAAAACTCCAATGTGTTTATGTTCCACATTTTCTTCAACCATTCTTCTATTGAGGGGCACCTAGGTTGTTTCCAGGTTCTGGCTATTACAAATAGTGCTGCTATGAACATAGTTGAACAAATGCTTTTGTAGTATGATGGGGCATCTCTTGGGTATATTCCCAAGAGTGGAATTGCTGGGTCCTGAGGGAGGTTGACTCCCAGTTTCCTGAGAAACTGCCACACTGATTTCCAAAGTGGTTGCACAAGTTTGCATTCCCACCGACAATGGATGAGTGTTCCCTTACTCCACATCCTCTCCAGCATAGGCTATCATTGGTGTTTTTTATTTTAGTTATTCTGACAGGTGTAAGATGGTATCTCAAAGTTGTTTTGATTTGCATTTCCCTGATCACTAAGGAGGTAAATTTACATCAGAGTATTGGTGGCCCCTGATTCTAAAAGTAAAATATGATTAATAATTACTTTCATCCACATTCACAGGTACAATTATGGATGGCTTTTCTTTGATCACAACTCTTACCTAAAAACAAGGAACCATTTGACAATTAACATGGGCTGTGAGCACTGTAATTCTGAATAATCACTAATAGTAACCACAGAGTAGCTCCTGTGTAAATAATAAAATTTCTGATCTCATACTATTTTATATGTGCTGCATATTTTATTATACTAATACTTTAATAAAAAATTCCTTATTCTTTCATCTTCACTTATGAATCAGTGTTTCATAACATTCTGACTGTGGATTTAAAATTCTCCTTGGGGACATTTGGAGAGATGGCTCAGTGAGGAAGGTTGCTTGCTGCCAGGGCTGATGACGTGAATTTTAATCTCAAAAGCCACATAGTGTAAGGAAATAACCAGTTCCCATCACTTGTCCTCTGACCTCCATGTGAACACCAGAGCAAGGAAACCTACTCCCTATCAAAATAAAAAAAAAACAATAAATAAACAAGTGCAAAAATATTTTAAAGCTATCCTTGGCTGAAAAATATTTTAAAGAAATTATAAAAAAATAGATTATTTACTACTTGTGAGATTATAAATGGCATAGTCAAATCTAGAGTATTGCTGGCATTTACATATTACTATGTGTTTATTTTTAAATAGTTGTTCAGTGAAAGATAGATTTAGCCTATGAGAAATACAGTAGGTCCAGTTAAAAGCAAGTTCTTGTAGCACAATCATGACATTATGAATTTAATCCTTAGAATTTACCATGAAAAAGAGAAAAAATTCCTGAAATCTGTCTTTTGTGATCCACATGCACACTGTGATAAATACACATGTATACATGCATACTATGTTTCTATGGCTTAAATGTTGTGTTTGCAGTACCTGCATCCTAAACTTAACAGTGCATTGGAAATTAGAATGATAAACACCAGTTATTAACCAATTATGAATACTTAAAATAAAAAGTTCATGCACTGAGAAAATGATTAGCCTCCGTGACTTTATTCCACTTATTTGAATTATAAAGTTATAATTTATACATTAGAAGATAATAAAAGGTAATGTCTATGATTTCTAGTGCAATCACAAAATCAATATGATGACTAAACATGAATATTTATCTTTATGTGCAATGGAATCTGTGGAGCCTTTTATAGGAATTAGTAAGCTCTCATTAAGCCTTCTATTATATATTGAATTCACGAGGAAATGTCAGCATAGTGAAAACTAAGGTGTAGAAATAACCTAGACATCAGTGGATAGATAGATAGATAGATAGATAGATAGATAGATAGATAGATAGATAGATAGACAGACAGACAGATAGATAGATGAATCTTTGAGGGCAAATGTATGAAGCATCATTTATACATATAACATTTATCATTGCTTAGTTCTACATACCAGATAGGTAGTATCAGTCAACTAGACTTACTTTGTTAAAAATTTTATCTAATTAAAAAGAAAAAACAGAAAGGCCACTATTTTTCTTCATTTAATGTGTTTTTTTAAGAAATTTACAGATATGTTGTAATCACCTCACATATACATCTACATTCCCCATGCTCATTCATAAAAGTCAGTCATGATGAAACCATGTTTCATCTCAGGAGCTACATCAGGCAGAAAATTTTGCTTCTCAACAAACAGAAACACTCTGTGTCTGTTATTAAGGGTTCCTTTCCCTAAAACTATCCCCTTAGGATCTAATTTACAAGTTTGAAATTCACTGAATTCTTAGTACATTTTTCTAGAACCACAGCTTAAAGTTAAAAAAATGAGATATGAAGTTTTTGTTTTTATATTATATTGGGCTTCTAACCAATATTATAGAGACTTGCAGGAAGGGAAAATTTGCCAGTAGAGCAGTATCAGGGTTGTAGTTAAAATACATTTTACATTTGTAAAGAAATAAATGGGTATGGCTAAAAATATGACATCATGCCTTTAGCCTCAGGATTATTGCAGGAGTTATTCTGCTTTCCCTTCTAGCAAGGCAGCTGGAGTGCCTGCTTGTGGTTCTGCAGAATGTCTAGGGAAGGTACATATTTTTATTGTTGTTGTTCATTTACTTTGTTCTCTCTGCTGAACACAGGGCTCAAGAAGATGCCAAAACTTGAACAGATGTTTGAATAGCTTAATAAGACCATGGCAAATTTTGACATTAAATGCCCGTTCATTTCTAACATCGAAACTGGTAAAGTAAGTTGAAGGTGGTATGGGGTGCTGATTCTTGCTTATTTAAGTGGAAGAGGCAGGTGATTTACCTGTATTTTTAATTAGATCTTTGATATTTGCATATGTGTTTGATCATATTTGCCACCCTTTCTCCAGCCCTTCCCAGGTCCATCCATCCCCACACATCCAATTTGCATCAGTTTGTTTTAACTTGCGTTTGGAAGAGCACAAACTACAACTATCAAAACTGTTAGAGAAAAAAAGAGAGATAGAAATAAACACCTCCATCAGTCCAACTCAGATCCTTTATCCTCTCATTGAGCCCTTGTGTAAAACAGAAGCTCAGCTGGACACCTAGAGTAAACTAGCATATGAGAAAGTCAGGGAGTAGCTGTGACGATAACAGGAGAATGAATGTCATGAGATCTTTCCAGGCTGTGAGGATGTACCTTCATATTCTCTGTGAGAAATAATGACTAATATTCTAATAAATATATGACCTTTGAAATGTTTGCCTAGTTCCTAACTCCTCTAAGATACTTTGCCTTGCAATAATAGTATTCAATATTAATACACTGGCAAAGAGTTGATTGTTGATGCTTTGACATTAGGATACCCACGGACCATATTTTCAGAAAAGAAAAAAAGTCAGATAAATAAGGTGTGGCCAAAGCAGCTAACTTCTTGACATGGTCTATAACCAGGCAGGATCTAATACAGGGGTGTGGGAAATGCCTTTACCTTAAGGAGCAATGCCTCAGTCTACACAGAGTTGTTTGTTGGGTTATTGTGTCTTTATTCAGACAAGACATACAGAACCAGTGTTTGCAATAAACACTATTGGTTATACAGAATGAACAAGACAGATAAAACATTTCCCTTCTAGAGTTTGCATTCAACTAACACTTCACAAGTTGCACTTGCTCAATATATCTTGAAAAATGAATGAATGACATCCATACGATTGTAAGAAAGTGAAGACCAGAAAGAAATATTAGTCCAATTACTGTAAGTAGTTTATAAGAAAATGATGGCAATCCTATTCTCAACTTTAACTCCTTATTTAAATTCTAGCTTATCAATTTTTATTATAATCAATTTCCCTAGCTAATGTTATAGAAATATGAGATAACATAGGAATATTAAATATTAGATAACACAAAATAAATCAGGGTTGATAATCCCCTTACTCCAGAAAGACTTTAAAGTTTGAAAATTCCCAACACCACACAGGTAGGACATGGGATATTCACAGCCCTAGAGGAAGTAGCCCTTTTCACCTCATACCTTGCAGTTAAGTAATTAAGAAAAATGATTGTCTGTTGCTTCAAGTTCAGTGATTATTAATAACATAAAACAACATTGAGTTGAGGGAATACAGAACAGGGATTCTATAGGAAATTGTAGGGATCAAAATACATTGTAGAAGCATGAAAATTTCAAATAAATAAAATATACACCATTTAGACAGTATGACAAGTACAATACCACACAAACTCTGCTAAACAGTTAGGACAGGGAAGAAGTGTACACCTATCCTTCTTGCTAAGTATTACTTTATCCTAAAATAATTACCATTTCTGGCAGCTTCATGGTGCTACTAAATATATTAAGCTTATACTAATTACTAAAGCATTAAAGACTTAATTGCTTACTATTTTGTCTTTTATTTGAATGTGGTCCTCAGTTTTACAGTCATCTATTTTATGTTCTTTGGCTAAAAATTTCATTGCAGTTTGTATTATTCACAATTAGCCATTATTCCAACCCCTGAGTATGTACAAATTAATAACAATGTCTTCTATATTTTCTTTCAAAATATTGAACAATTTTCATTAGGTCAGATCAAAGATATAGTGCTGTAGGAACAGGTAATTGCACTGACTATGAGAACACAATTCTTGATCAGTTATTGTCCCTAAGTGGGACAATCTTGGGGTATCTTTTCTAAACAATAACCCTTCAAATCTATAAAATTAAAACCTTTAGTACTTTTAATCAGCAACTATGTCTTGTATTCTCCATTTTCAATGGAAAAGTTATTAAATAATTTCAATCATTATCTATGAAGAGACTGATATTAACATTAGCATGGCTAACCAAGCAATTGGTACATTTTTATCTCCAAATGATACAGCATAAACCTATACTTAAATTTGCATATAAATACAATTTGAATATAATCTTTATTACAGATATATTTAGCTCTTAAGTAACTCCTGATTTTTTGTAGAAATCTCTTCAAAGATCTTGCTAGATGCCATATATAAGCCAAACATATCTTATTCTATATTTTGACAAAGCAGTTATGAGATAATGAAACTGATCTCTGACATAATTTTTAGGAGTTCTATACCTTTAAGTTGTATCGTGATATTTTCAGTGATTCAAACACATGAAACACACTCACACAAATAAATTTACATAACTGAATATATAGCTTGTGATCATCTGATTTTCAGAATAATTGTGTGAGGCAGATAGATGAGATAGACATATCATTTTGTGAACTGATAAAAGCTGAAATAAAATGTGTAACATGCCTAACCTTAGCTTGTTTTCATACAGTAAGGCCCTTGATTTGCAGATCTCATTGTCTGAGTTGCCCAGATCACATAAATGAAATATAAGGTTCTATTTATGCAATTACCTTTCTACAGGTCCTAAAAGTTGTAATTACTTTTACAATTTGTATTCTTTTAATTTTCTTATGATTTTTACGTTTTATTTAATTTATCTTACTATTTTGAGAATTTCACACTAGAAAATTATATTTACATTATTTCTCCAATATCCAATATTCAGATCATTCCAACTCCTCCTGGGCTCCACTCTGAAATCCATGACCTCCTTTTCCTTATCTCTCTCTCTCTCTCTCTCTCTCTCTCTCTCTCTCACACACACACACACACACACACACACACACACACACTTTCTCCTCTCTCTCTCTCTCTCTCTCTTACACACACACACACACACACACACACACACACACACACACACACAAAATCAACCTGCTGAGCCCCATTAAGTGTTAGTCGTATGTACATGGGAGCAGAACTGATCACTTGGCATTAGAAAATCTGCCAGGGCCCAGTCCCTGGAGATGACTGTTTCTTCCACTCTTAGCAACCTTTAACTTCTTGTAGCTCCTCGCCTAGGCCATATTTTCCCCAACCATGTTGACAGGTCGCGGTGTTGTCATCCTTCATGTCTAACTTAGAAGGCCAGGCTGTTGCAGTTTCATGATGCATCCTCCCTTTCACATACAGAAAACACTATCCAATAGTAGATAGCCTAGTTCCCTGGCATTTGCAATTTTCCTACCCCTCTTCGGTGATGTTCCCTGACCTGTAGGTATCGAAACTGTGTTTCAGATATATCAACTAGGAGTGGGCACCCCAGGAATTATGACTGAAAAAAATTATAGGGAAACAGATTTTATTATTACTTTTAAATATGCACATACTATGTGTATTAAATGTATACCTATATACGTGTGTGTGCATGCGTGTGCGTGTATGTGTGTGTACACACACATATACAAATAACTTAAATGAAGTTATACTACTTGAGATGATAATGATCCACCAAACAACCAAAAACTAACACAATAACACAAACCCTAGTGCCAGGCAAAGTAAATCTTCTTTTCAGTTGTTGGTCAGTGGAATACAAGACACTATTAAAACACTATAGCTTAATGTTATTGCCCTTGCTTGCCTCCCACATCTTGAAGGCAAGAGGACCCTTTTGCTAAAGATACTATATAATTTGGATACGGGGGCTCGGAAATTGAGATGTTAACTTGAAAGCCTCTTCCTTGAGGACTAGCTAATACAGTACCTGAAGATGCTATGCAAGCAGCCAAGGTGAAAAAAACAACCAATCATCCTAGGCAGATTCAAACCTAAAAACTACAGTGAGAAGCACAGCAACACTTACACCATGTGCTTGTGGAGGCATTCAGATCTTGCTGCTAACCATCGAACCGAACCTATGACTCATTCGAGATGAGGGAAATCATGCATGGTGCTGTAAACCTAGATGGTTACCTGTGGCTGCTTATGTAACAGACCCTAAAGGAGAAACTACTACTGCCACATTCCCAAACCGGAGTAATTCTCAACTGCGTTCTAAAACCTACCCTTATATACACATAGATAAATGTAGCCCTCACTACACACCAAAGAACCTTTTTTTTTTTTTGCAATAGACTGAGACCATCACAGAGACTCAACAGCTGATCAAAATGCAGAGAACACTTACAACAGCATTTTTGAACATTTAACAATCTAATTTCATCTCAATTATATTCCCATTTTCTTATCTAATTAAATGCCCTGTTCTCTTTCTAGTCTTGCATTAAAAGGAAAAGGTTATTTAAAACTTCATGAAAGTAAAGAATTGCATGCCCTTATTAAGAACCTGGGGGCACATTTTAAATGAAAGACGTGACACCTAGATCACATGCTATAGGTCAATGAGCTTCAAGATCAACAAGTAAGTCAGATTTACATCAACAGGGCTTGCTCCAAAGGACAAATATTGTAGCTCTGGGCATCTGAAGTTGTTTCAGTCAGGTGGTATTTCAGTCAGAGTACATGTTTATATTTATATATATATATAAATTATATTATATTAATAATATAATATATATGGTGTGTGTATTTATGAATGTATGTATGTATGTATGTATATCCCCCGTGGGAAATTATTTTTCAACTTCCAAAGAGCTACAGTCTTCTGTGAGAACTTAATTTTAATGGCTTTAAAGAAATCCATCAGAGCTAGAGAAGCAGGGAGGGGATCAGAGAAACATGTAGAGCTAAATAAAAATCAATTTAAAAAATGATGCAAATTGCTGTATCACAATAAAATGCTTCAGGACTCTGAAGTCCCTGAAGCCCTCTGTTTTGTGGATTAGACACTAAGAACTTCTCTGCTTTAAAGTCCAGTTGTTTGAATTTCTAACTAGAGTAGAAAAGCCACTGGATTAGAATCAAAAGACCCAAGTTCTGATCACCAAGCATGACTTTTATTCTCTCTGGAACTAAGTTTCCTTTTTCATTAAATGCACATAAGAAAAGACACTTTCTGCACTGTTAGGAGGGATTTTTCAAGTTTTGTGTGTAAAGTGCTGTAAACTGTGAAGCATTCTATAAAGAAACCATGACATTCATACTAGGGAACTGACACTAGGAATGAAGAACATCATTGCTACACAGGAAGAGTATTGCCTAGCAAGTGTTTTCTTACATTTTTGTCCATTTTCAGTCCATCATCATATATCTCACAGTTTTCTCAATTATAGTGCATTATGAAAGGTAAATTTTAGCAAGAATGTAATCAGATAATTCTTCCGGTTCCCAGTTATTTGAATGATTTAAATGTTTACATCAAGTGAAATAAATAATCATAGATTAGAAATGAGACTTACAAACATAGATTAACTGGACTACAAATTATATCTCATGGATATTTCAAATTTTGCAATTCTTCAGAAGGTAAAATAGTTACCTGTAAGTTGTCAGGAATAGAGAGTGATTTCACAGCTCAGAATCATCTGCTTAAAGTAATTCAATATTAAAGACCTTGGCTGAAATTTTAAGTAAAATGAGAAGGGAGTGCAGTAGGGGAAAGATGGCTTCAGGAAAGATATTAATAT
The DNA here is from genome assembly GCF_982192425.1 of Myodes glareolus. Taxonomy (NCBI): domain Eukaryota; kingdom Metazoa; phylum Chordata; class Mammalia; order Rodentia; family Cricetidae; genus Myodes; species Myodes glareolus. Next base: position 79,767,945 of record NC_142031.1, on the reverse strand, counting down.
TTTAATGCCCAAGCAATCATAGCTCATCACATTTATGTTTATAAATGTAATAGTGATAATATTTTATTCAGATTTTGTATTCTACCTTGAAATTGTGAAGCATTATGGGAAGATGGTTTACTTAGAAATTTAGAATGGTATTTCAAATTATAAAACTATATTGCACTATATTTCTTCTATACAATGATAATATCAATACAATAAAACAATGGCATGGTCAATAAACTAACGTGTTTTATGGCAAAAATTAATTTTTCTTTCCACAACACAGCAAAATGGTAGTCCCTAAAAGTACTGAGGCAAATCATGCATGATCTCCTTCTCCTTAGTTAAGGTACAAAACGAATTGGAAAAAAATAAAAATTCATCACTGAGATCCAGAAACTCTACACGATAACACTTTATCAGCTTTATACTTGCTTCTTAAAGACATCTGTCTATGCAAATCAAATATAAATTTAGATATATACTTGTCGGGATTTAAAAAAAAACAGTATAGACAAAATTTGAATGCTATATTTTTCTAAAATTTTTATCCTTTCAGAATTTCATAAATGTTTGCAATAAAATGAGGTCATCTGTGTTCTGCATTTAACCCCTAATTTCCTGGAACCCCATCAACATGTGAACCTCCCAAATTCTTTTATAAGTAATAAAACTTAGAATTTTGACGTTGAATGGGGCGTGGTGTGTCCCTTATTAAGACTGACGTTTAGGATGTCTGCAAAGTAGAAATAGAAAACAATTACTCCACTGTTTGAATCTCTTTCTATGCTCATAAAAACAAATGGAGTCTCTACAAAATTTACACTTAAGATAAAAATGAATAGAGCCCAAAACATGCCTCCAGAATATTCTGTCGTTGCCCTTTGCTTTTCGGCCATTGTACAAGAGTCAGTACTCCCCTGCACTGGGAAAGCCAGAGCCTCAGAGAACAAAAGAATTTCAACACTAAATCCTGTGTGTATGTTACTGGAGTGGAAACTTAATCTCAGATTTAAACATAGATGTCTCCATGTTAACAGAACTCCTAAAGGTGGCTTTAAGAACTGAGGGTCATTCCAAACCTGGACCTACTTGCCTCCAAACAATTGACTCAAACCAAGAACAATCACATGTTCTAAATTATATATAACACATTATAAAACATCACTATCATTTTAAAGAGTAAATGTGTACCTCTCACAGAATCTATTTTTTATGTGTTGCTAACCCACAAAAGACATGTCAAAAACAGCTTCTTGCTAACATTTTGCAAGGTCAAAATCCATCAATTTGCCATGTTCCTGACAGCTTTAGAATAGCATTAATGTAGATTAACATGGTAATCACAAAGGGACAGAAAGGTTTCTAGAAGGAGAGACCCAGCACCTACAAGACTCCCGATATTGTTCATATTTTTCAGTCTTACTTTTCCAATCTATGATTATGAGAACCACGAAGCATGTATTTGACATAATCAAATTTTACAATATTAAAAAATTGCTGAAACATGAAAGAGCAACAGATTTAATCTCAATTACACCTTAAACACCTTCCTTGGATACAGCATTCTGCGTGTATACACAATTATGTGAAGGCATTAAATATATTAACCATTATTACGTTTATGCTTTTTCCCACACACTTCTTTGAGAAACCAGATAACTGGAAACCAGAAACTGGAAAACTCCCTAAAATCACAGAACCTTCATTATCTGACTGGATCTGTAATTATTTCCTTTAAAATTCTTTATCTAAGCATGTGATTATTCAAAGCACGTTCTATAAATAGGGTCTCAACTCTCAGTATGTATCATTTTAGGGAAGGCCTGATGACACAGAATGAACTAATTACGAAAGCAAACCCCAAAGCTGGCCCTGGGAGGGCAGGTACATTCCAAGTCCATCAATGTGTCTGTTGTGAGCAGATTCGTTCAAAGGCAGATCACTACTCTGAAAGACTCATAGGAAGTCTTGGACCCTTGTTTTAAGTATGAGATCATATATATATATATATATATATATATATATATATATATATATGTATGTATATATACATACACCTTTAAAACCCTTTGTATCCCTGTCTTCCATTCTAATTTATTATTACTGAAAAACGAGATCAAGTGCTGGCTTCTACTTAGCCCTGCATTTAGATAGCATTTATCAGTGCCTACTTGAGCTATGTGTTCTTTCTTTTATGCTATTATTCTAAGTTTCAAGGTTATATAATATCATCATTGAATCATATAAATATATTTGTCTAGAAACCGTCTCTCCTTCTCTTCATGTGTTTGGCACATAGGCAATAACATATTACTATATTACCAAAAAAAATCCCAAAAAAACAAAAACCAAAGTTCTTCACATTTTAAAGGCCTTAGAAAGGATTCATAAACCAGGAGAGTTGTGTATTCCTGTAATCCTAGTACTCGGAAGGTAGAGGATTAAGAGTGTGAAGCTATCCTGAGCTACAGGTGACCCTGTGTCAGAGTGGGGTGAGGAAGTGGGGAGAGGGAGAGAACGGGGAGGAGGCAGCAGGGAGATGAGGAATGATAACCATCTTCAGTGTGTTCTGTGGATCAGGTGATTCCCATCATCCTTTAGAAAAGAGCTGTCTGTCCCTGGCATCAACTCCCTCGTCACTGACGAATGTTGATTCCCTCTGCATATTACACTTGAGATTTCACTATGTTCTCCTGAAAGTTCAGTGTCTCTGCCCCTTTTACAGCCTCCAGCTCTGTAGCAAGCTGCATATTCAGTGACAATAAATGCAGCCTCCCTGACACTGTTTGTATGGAGAAAGCCACTGGGCCTTCCTGGAGGCCAAGACAGAATGTAAACTGCCCATGAGGTCAAAGCTGGGAGAGCATTATGGTCTGCCTACTTCATGAAGAACGGACCTACCTTCAGTTTGTATAGATGAAAACACCAGTAACCTTCTAAGCCAATCTCCCTTCCCACCCTTGAAAACAGAGCTTTGGAGACCTTCCTTCATACCTAGCAAGTTTATTTGGTCTTATTTCAAATCTCTATAGACTCATATTGTACAAGTGCAAAATTAAATATTCCAGACTTTTAAAAAGACTTAAAGAAAAATATATTAGCAGCCTTTGTATTTATTTTCTGTACTGAAAATTGATTTGTATTTGAGTTTCTCTGTAGGGTTCCAAACACACAAACACCAGTGGCTAGAGGTTTGATTTGCTGCATGAATAGTTATTACACTTAAAAGATTGGTGTGAATTTTAAGGAAAAGTGACCTGTTTTGATGATATTCAAATGCCTTAGATCTCTCTTCACCAGACCTCACACAAATAAAAACTACATTCCCATTGTTGACGTCTATGATAACCCTGAAGCTCCTACAAAGGTAAATTACTTTTTGAGTAAACTAGTCTATATATATGTTATATTCTCTATATAACATATATATGCATATATGTTACATAATTCTACCAATTTCTGTATTTCAAGGAATATGAAAATCACTTCCTTTCTTTGCATCTTATAGAGGAAAAATAATATTCTAATTAATACATGATTTTCCTTCATGGTTGGAAAATGACTCTTAGAATGGTAGAGACCCTGATGATATTACTAAAAATTGCTTGCCATCATGTTTTTTGAATAAAGGAGCCCTGAAAGGTTAGGTATACCCAAACCTAACTTACAACAAAATCACACGTAAAATGATTATTGTTGTGGTACCTCTATCCCAAGTATGAAATGGGAAGCAAGGTTCCACCAAGAGTTTGTTTCTCTCTCATACTAATGCCTCCGTATGATGATATTCCTGCTTCTTTTTCTAACTGACCAGAAAACAGATGCCCAAGTGACTTGTTTAATAATGTTTTATTACAGTCAGGATTAGGGTAAATTATGGGTAGTATTCATAGAAAGTTACCCTGACTGGCTCCCTGACCATATGCTAGAGGTTTGCAATCACCAAGAGGTTTGGAAGTGGGGAAACACTCTGTCTTCCAGTCTCTTAGTTGCACAATCCCAGGTTTCAGTTTGGTCTCTGATTTGATGCAGATTCTTGAGACACAAGCAGATTGTATCTGTTGATCTTTGTGCCAGTAAAAGACTAACACCATAATGCTTAAACAAATCCTGGTTGAATTACGCAAATCCTTTGAAAGAAAATGGTCAGAAACACGCGGAATCCATCAACCTGTAACGTCTTCTCTACGTTCAGATAATTGCATAAGAAGATTTCATGAGATTTGAAACAAGCCTTTTCAAATTCTTGATTCCAGGCTGGCATAATTCCTCAAGACACAAAGCAGACTAGAAATCCTTCAACTTCGATAGAATGTATCCAATTTCTACTCTGTTATAATTTTCATTATAGCTGTACAGGATCTTTGTTAAAAATCTATTTAAAGTAGCCTGTTACCAGTTCTACATATTTCTGTGACGCTCAAAATAAATTTGCAAGACAGTTATCTTATTTTAGCTTTAGAGCATTTATCAGGTGTGGTTTGTTGGGGTTTTTTCCCAGACATAAGCAATTAAAGGGTTGGAAAATAGCTTCTGGAAACCTCCAAAGAATTGATCTCTTGGGAGCAAATCTTGCAGTACCAAACACCCTCGGCCTCCCTTGGGCATCTGTGCTGTCAAGTTGCTGGTTAAGCAAGCCAACCAGAAGATACGTACACAAAACTTCACAATTAATAACCCTACTTACCACAAAGATGGTTCCTGTGAAGGACCTGGCAGAAATTTTTATTAAACTTATATTGCCACATGGCGATCTTCAGGATGTCTTTGAGGTTGGCACTCTATCCACTTGTATTTGAAGCCTGCATAGTTATCTGTGTTTTGTGTTTTACCCAATTTCATGTGCTTTTTGCACTTTAGAATCCCATGGGATTTGTATCCTGAAGCCAAACAACATGTGGGAAATAAACAGCAGAGAACATAGTTTTTCTTATCTGCTTTCTGCCTAACAAATCAAAACATACATATCTGGGATTATTAGCGAAGGTTTGGGGATAAAGAAATAAAATAAAAACTGACGTGTCAAATGGAACTCCCTGCTGCTCAGTACCATGTGCTGCCATAAAAAGTTACATCTGTTCTGCTATTAAATATGTTAGTGAAGACAATACATGAGCCAGCAACGGCACTTCAAGATTCTCAGCATCCACCAAAGTCTACAGTGAACATCTTATGTTACACAAGATGTATACTTACACATTTTAACTTTTACTTTTCATTCTCGAACCCACAACTATAATAACTTGACGACAATTTTTAAAGTAAAAAACTACAATTTTAGTTATGCTTCTCGTCTTTAAATTTTATTCACAAATTACTAAATAAACAATTTTAAAATTACTGAAAATGCTCTTAAAGATTCTTACAATAGGACTGAAAGAAGCTGAAGAACTAACGGAGCATGGTACATCTTTTAGCCTGTCTTACTTCCTTCTAATTCAATAGGAAATTATCAAATGTTGAAAATCGCATGATTGATCCTCTGTATGTAATTTACTCTCTGGAAGCAAGAGTTTTGTTGTTCAAGTGGACCACCAAGAGATGGCTGTCTATGGCTTTCTAGATGTTTCTCAGTAGAATACATCTGTTATTTGCTCTGTCCCTTACATTATTAACCACAATAATGCCGAGACTATAGATTATTTAGAAGCTTGTCGCACTCCACTGATGATGTGCATCCTGAAGGCACAACAAGTGAAATAGGAAGTGACTAAAGGTAAAATTAGGAACTATAGACTGTGAGAAAAGTGAAGAACACAGAGGCGTGTACCAAAACAGTGCTGGTTCTCACTGGGACCCTATCCTCTTGCCTGTCTCCTTTTCCCAGTACTGAAAAGAACCACACGGTTGATGGAATTGCTACCTAATAAGACCATTACTGCTCTAGGAATACTGCCAGGAAGGGAGAAAAGTTTGTGATCATAGCTAAAAGGGGGTTGGTATCATTTCTACAAGGCTGAAAGCAGAGACAATCTCAAATCAAATATTTCACAAGCTAACATATTATTTAAAGATCAGTATTTAATAAATAATGATGCCAAATTGCATTAAAAATAAGACACATGTGGCTAGGGAGCTGGTTCAGGAGGTGAAGGACATATTTCACAAGCAAGAGGACCAGATTTTGATTCCTGAATTCATGTAAAAGGATAAAAATATAAAAGTTGATGTGTTGATCCCATTTGCAGTATGAAATTATTTGATATAATAATATTCTAAAACAGTATATACATCCATCATTAGAAAAGTGGTTCAATAAATAGTTTTGCTTAGAAAAACAATGGGACATTATGAGGAAAATAGATTGTGTTATCTAAAATGTAAATAGTGCTAAAGTATAGCAAAGAAAAATAATCATATCATAAAATAGTGTGAAATAAAACATAAGATAAAAGTTTATCTTTCTTATAAATGTTCACATGTGTGCATATATAAAACTAATTGTGCATATACCCATGTGTAGAAAAGAAACATATGCATACCATGTAAGAGTGGAATTCAGGCAGTACAGTAAAGGCAGTACATTACATGAAGCTTTTTACTTCTATTCTCATCACCGCTGTATTATCTCAATTTCAATGAGCCTTTTATGATCTAGAAATAATATTTATTAATATGTGAGTTGTTCGGAAAAGCAAATAGAGTCTCTCATCCATAAGGTAACACATAAAATTCAATTCTTTCTGAACAGTCTGCTGTAAAATATTATTGGCCTTACAGACCCAGATCTGTGCATCACTACTCTACTGCATCCAGTTTATGTCTAGAGAGTTTGAAAAATGCAACAACAAAAATGTCACAAACAAAGGGAGCAGTTAAATAGTGGAAATATAGTCTATGGGAATGAAAGAAATTCACTCAAAACTAGGAAATTATGCAACCATTGATTATTTTCTCAAATAATGACGAATAACATGCACATAGCAATTTCAAATAACAAGTATGTCACCAGTCACTTCACTCAGACAACATTATATGCCATGAACAGTTACAGTTGTCTGAATTAGGCTCCGAGAAGAGGCCAAGACTGTATGCTCTTTTTTCTTTCCACAGTGTGGAAATGTCTTTGCAATGCTGTAGTTAAACGAGCAAATGAACTAAATTCTAAAACCCATGCAGTAGCTCTCTGACCTCAGTCCATTTTCCGACTGAAATTTCAGCCCCATTTCTCTGCTGATGCCCAGAGGTATGTGGAGCCCCCAAGGCCTGCATTCCTTGCTAATTAACAATAATGAGAAGGATGGCATATCTTTTTCTTTGTATACCTCTGTCAGAAAAATGTCCAATCAGCAAGAACCATGACATAACATATTCCCACTTCCCTTATCTCTCCTCATTTACATGCTTAAATACACACAGGTTCTATCCAGTTTCAAATTTAAAATGGTTTGTTTTAAAGGTCAAGCCTTCCAGGCACCCAGCGGTGTTAGAGCCTGGAGAAAGACTGAAAGTTGAGACTACAGACTAATGTTCAGAACCAATGTAGGGGATTTTTATATTCATTTTTACATAAAGCAACGTAATTTAGCCCAATATGTAAGCTTCACTTAAAAATTAGCAGACAGCTGGAATTCTGCTCAATAAGTGGATTTGGCTTCTAAATATGACACATGGTGTCATATTCTTTGTATTGTAGTGAGGTTGTGGAAAGAGACTCAGAATTACCATCTCCACCACGATGAAGGAATCTCTTGACATAACACACCATAAACCCATTCTCCTAATTGGTATTCAAGTTATAGGATGACTGAGGAAAGAGGCTGGGACAATCTCAGATTTTCTCTTGTACTAAAGGAAAATGAACTCTAAAATAATATAGAATTGATTCAAAGCTAGGGAATTATTCATTAGTTTTGTGATACTGGTCAATTTATTTTAAAATGCAATCACATGTCTGTAAAATTGAGATAATAGTTCTTTCTTTGGTGGATTACTGATAATATTAAGTGAAATATAATTTTAGCAAAATGCTTAAATCAATAACACTATATATACAAGCTAATAGTATTGCTTAGTTATTATTCTCAATAAGGAAATGAATCAGGTAAGCATGATTTCAGAAGGGGACTTTAGCTTTACTTATAGTAAATACCTTCAAGCACTTAATATATCTAAATTTAAAACTATAATGTACAATAATCTGAGAATTAATTTCACATTAATTATTTAATCCAGCATCGGAGGTTTACAAAAGTAGAAAAAAATACAGGGGTAGTGGATGGTGACACATGGTTGAATTCCTACACTTAGCTAAGAGGTAGAACACTTGCCTAGCATGGCTCTCATCTCCAACATTGGGCAGGGTCAAATGCCACATGGCTAATCAATAATTTCGTAACAGATTTGGAGCACTCAGGGCTTCGCTGGGTGTGTGTATGCTTCAGTAGGTTGGAACTGAAGAGTCCCAGATGAGCATCACTTGCTTGTACCATTCTCCTTTGGGAGTCTACCTCATACTGTGCTCAAAGGAGAGCAGTATGGAATGAGACTTGTACTACAATGGAAAACTACCAGTCGGAGATCAAAGGAGAACGGCAGTCATAGGGAAGGAACAAAGGAGCTCACCCATGTCTCTGTCACTAATGGTGCCTTCCTTCCTTCATCAGTAACTGTATTATATACTAAGCATGATGCTAGCACATACAAGTGTATAGCTGTTTATAATATATATAACACATATGTTCACAATTTAAGAAGTTAGAAGTGCATATAAAAATAGCACAATATGCTATGTAGAATTAGATTGTGTATAGGAAAAAATTAAAAACAGTTGTCTCTTTATAACATGAACAATACAGTCAGTTTTGTTATAGGGAACAAAGTAAGGCTTTACAAATATATATGTATAAATACATAGTTTTAAAAATCTAAAATTGAAAACTGTGTTGGAAGGGCAGACATGGAAAAGATGGAAGAGGAATTGACACGAACACAGATACTTTAGAAGTCCAATTTTAACTCTCACTAATGCTACAAATATATAATTGTGTTCTTCCAGCCTTTTATGAGACATATCCCATACAAATCAAACCAATTGCTACTTTGGCTAATTAATTGCAGGAAATGAAGAAAGTGGGTGAGATAGCTTTTTGTTCCTATTCACTAGACACAACCCCTGTGTTGCAGAGGTCTGGAATACTCAGGAGACTCTGTGGCCTGCTGTCCTAAAACTGGGTTGCTTGACTTCATACAAACGCCTTGAACAGACCAAAGACAGAGTTGCTGTGGTTGGCCTCACTGGGGAAGGATGAACTCTGGCACTTTCATCTGGGTCATGGCAGGCATCTGCTTCATGGAAGCTGGTTTAACTCAGGGCCATAGGTGTCAGGCTAGGTAAATTTGACCTTGACTTTGTAGCTTTGTAATTGGAAGATGCATTTCTCAGTAACTAAATAAGGATTGTAGTTCATTTTCTTTGGTGGGGGAAGTTTCAAAGAGTATTTTATGGGTTTCGAGTACTTATGAAATCATCAATAATTTAATGATGTCACATAATGAAGGACAATTTTATGGCGTCGAAAACCATTATGTTGTGGTTGGTTCTACAGCACATTCTGCAGACCATATACTTACATACTGTGCCTGCTATGCCGGGACAATGGACAATTCTAAGATACTGTATGCCAGAAGTCATACTTCATTTGATCCTGTACTTTCAGTGTCCTGGAAGGTGCTTGGCACATAAGCACTTAAGAAATGGAACAAAGGTCATGTGTATTAGGTCATGTGAGTGAGATGGGATGAGGCAGGTAAATCCAGATTATACCTTCATTGGACCTGCTCAGTAGTTTGGATTTAGAATTATTTGTAATAAAGGCCAATGGTTCTTTTTATAGGCAGGTTAAGAAATGCTTCTAAAATCATTTTTTTTTGCCTGAAAAGGTAGATCTGTTTAGGAGACAATGCTTGTGACCTCTGCAGTACTGAGTACTTGGAGTTAAAGTTGGCAGAACTGAGTTGGTAGAACTTCTAGAATCCTAAACTGCTTCCGTTGCTATTGGCTGATTACTTACTACGTTCAAGGCTCAGTCTGAGTTCTGTCGAGCAGCTGCTTATTTCTTGTGGAAATTCCTTCAGTCAATGGCCTTTAAGATACTGTCCCACAATGGGGTTGAAGACCATATAGTCATAGTTACTGTCCTCTTGTGACTTAGTCAAGCCATTTTTAATATAAGAGTCTAAGTTGGGATAGTGTAATTATTGAAACATTTAGCATAAGTTTTTTGTTTGATGTTGTTCGTGATGGTTACAATTCTAATTTTTACTTAAGTGTTCGCCTCTTCTTTTCCCAGGACTATACTTGATATTTGCTCTTATTGTATATAGCTTTATATTAGACTTAGAACTCTTCCATTTAGACAAAATAGGAAAGTGCTGTGGGAACTCCTTCTGCCAATAGTCTTTAAGATGCCGGCCCACTTTGGGCATGGTCTCATGTACTATAAAGGCAGATGAAAAGTGTGGGTGGCTCTCTTAGCTGCTGGATTCATTTCCAGTTCCCAGCGCACACAGAGGACTGCAGATCGCTACCCTACTGTGAGTTTATCCCCAAATAAACAAACCTTTGTTACACTCCATTCCAAGCTATTGTGGAGCTCTTTGGTACAACACTTATTACTGCTCAACACCATTCTGTTCAACATGAACAAAAGAATCAAACATCAAAGTGTAAAAATGCGTGCCAGGCCTGGTAGTACAGACCTGTAATCCCAGCTAAAAGGAGTCTGAGGCAGGAAGATCCCAAACTCAAGGCTTGTCTGGCCAACTTAGTAAGACCAAGTGGTAGGGCAAATGTCTAGCATATGACATGCCCTTGCTTCAATCACCAGTACTGACCATGGGAAAAGGGAAAAAAGAACCAAACATCTTAAACTAATTCTCAAACTGTCCCGGACCAGAAAATTTCCAAGGAAACTGTGAGGACTGCAAAAGAGTAGAAAGCACATGTTTGCTGGTGTTCTTTCCAGGGATTAATTTTTGCTTTATCTTCGAAAAAAAATTCCAAAATGCCTTAGTGGATAATTCTGATAAATAGACAATCAATTTTTTTCCCAATAAGTAAGCATCGTCAAACAATGTCATATACAACCATGGCCTCTCCGGTTGGCTTTGTTGCCAGGTGCAGTTGAAATGTAGCCCTGCAGCATGAGGACAGATTAGCGGGTGTTTGGGCATCATTCCAGATGGCTGACTATACCTGTACCACTGTCTCACTGATTTCTGTCATAAACTGAGACCCTTGCACTGCTGAAGATGAGGGGATACTATCAGTCAGGTATGTTTTAACAGCAAATATGATAGTCAATGATATAGAACGTTCAAAACTTGAATGAAACACTAAACTTCTCTGTGTATTTTGAAGGAAGTGAAATTCTGTAAAGGCTATTGCAAGAGTTCAGAAGAGGTGATCAAACTGCAGCAGTGTAAGAGACATAGAGAGCAAATAAATTCTAAACCGACAATTTCCAGCCCAGTACTCAGTTGTTCTGGCATCCGAGACATAGCTAATGGGATTGAGGACCTAACTTCAAACTGTATCTAATTTAAACTTACTTACACATAAATTGTTAATTACTATAATATTCAACTATGAAGAATTTTAAGTATGCTTAGAATAAACAAGTCAGAGTACCTATGACTGTAAATTTTATAAAAGTATTTGTGATTAAAAAAAAGACATAGAGTCTGAACTGAGAGGTGTAAGTAAAAATTTATATTACTTGAGATTTAAAGTTATAACTTATGAATGAGTTAAGAGATACCCAAGTTAATTTAATTATTAAAATCAATTTTATCTTTACTCTTACTTCTGTAATGTTACCACTATATAATGTGAAGTTCCACACATAGCTTACATTTATTTCATTTGGGTGGTGCTAGCTGAGAGATATTTGAGGGGGTCGGTAAGAACCTGATCGCTTATAAGTGCAAACATACGGCAAATACAGTAAGGATTCTATCAATGAGATAATGCTGGGCATTCAGCTGGAAGATGGTGAGACTGGTCTCTAGTGAGCTATGTCTGAGCTGCCTCTGAGACATCCTCGTGGAGATGGGTAAACAGGTAGAAACAGCAACATGGGACAAGTGGAGGAGGAAGAAAGGTCAGGACGTGTTCGTAAATGAACAGTTGGTATGTGATAACTAAAACTCAAGAGAGAGTGTTCTAGAATGCTTAAATCTGTCTTCAGAACCTAATCATTCATACTTGGCTACATTTTATTTCCTTTACCAAAGAATATTTTTGTCTATCAATTTTATATTTCTATATTTCATTGGGCAGGAAGATTTAATGAAATAGCTCCAGGGAGGAAGAAATTTTTCTTGATAGGAAGAACCCACCTTTAGGGTGTCTCCATAGAAACCTAGTTGCATTATGTTCTCCTAAAGCAACAGAAATTCCCTCATGAAACCAGGCTAATCTGGCAGGATGGATGGACAGCTTTTTCAGTTGGTTTTCAGGAGGGCAAAATCTTTGGTGCTTTTGACCACGAATCCTCAGTTCTGACAGATTGATTCTCATACAAAGTTTCTAAGATGTCACAAGTTATATATCATGACCCTAGCATGCATGTTTCCATGAAAACTATGTTTTATGGATCACAAAAACTGTATTTATTTGCCGTGCCAGCTCATAAGTTGATTTATTGGTTCCTGTTATTAGCAGAAGTATTCCATAATATATTCACCGTGGTTATTTCCTTTGCTGAAATAAACCATTCAGGCCAGATGGTGGGACATGCTTTTAATCCCAACACCTAGGAGACAGAGGCAGGTGGATCTCTGTGATTTTCAGGCCAGTCTGGTCTACAGGGCAAAATAAGCTGTTTATATTTGGCATGGCCCAGTGTTAGCATCTGTAAGATTTGGATGCATAGCATAGCCACCCTCTTGTTGTCTAGTCTTTGGCAGACCTGTTTGCTATGCTGTTTGCATTTTTAAAAATTTGACTACTGTGCATTTTGCTTATGAGTTTCCAGACTTTTTGTGCAACAAAGGGCATTTTCCTACCAATGTGAAAATGACCTCTTTTCCTCAAAATAGTTATTAAGCCCCAAGCAGTGACTTCATTTCTTTTCTATCAATCTCTATTGTGTTTGCACAGCTTGCATCCTTAATAACCTATTTGCATATATTTTCACAGTGGCTCATAATTTCTCTCTGGAAAACACAGACAGGATTACAAGAATGAACATATCACACATCGCACAGGCATTCTTAACTATTACTTCTCAAGGTTACTGCATAGTAACCAAACTGTTTTAAGGTGTTAAATGGAGAAAACTATTACACAAAATAACCAGTCGTCAACAACAGAAATTGCAGTTTAGGTGGCCCATTATGCTATCTTAAATTAGCCTAGAGAAAAGTTTCTAGGGGGTAGAGTTCTAAAAATGATTTAATTACAGAAGAAAGAAAGAAGTTTTCAGTGGTTAAGAAGAATCTAACAAGATAATCTTGTGCTGGAAACTGGGCACAAGAAAACAGTTAAGCTATTTACCACTGCCTAATCCCAGAGCATTTGAAGGCAACTCATAAAACAGCTGGAGACTCTCTACAAAGCCACAGATAGCGAAGAAAAGCAATCACAGCAAAGGGCAGTCTGCAACCAAATTCTCTCTGATAGGTAATATCCTGGGCTTCTGACCCCACCTTTCCAAAGATATCATAACATTTCCAATTAGACCAAGGGGTGAGAATATTGCAGGGGCAACTGTGGAAACCCTGAGCATAGGAACAGAGGCCTTGGTTACTAAGATTCAGCTACTAAACAATAATGGGAAGAAAGAATTTCGAGATCATTAAAAACAGTACTGGAAAAGCAATTTTTAGAAATGGGTTGGTACATTTCATTGGACTAGAAAAACAGGCAGGGAGATGTGGTAGATGGACCCAGAAAGGGAAAGCAGAGCAGACTTCACTTAAAGGAATATACCCAAGAGATGCCCTATCATACTACAAAAGCATTTGTTCAACTATGTTCATAGCAGCACTATTTGTAATAGCCAGAACATGGAAACAACCTAGGTGCCCCTCAATAGAAGAATGGTTAAAGAAGGTGTGGAACATATATACATTAGAGTTTTACTCAGCGGTAAAAAACAATGACATCTTGAATTTTGCATGCAAATGGATGGAAATAGAAAACGCTTTACTGAGTGAGGTAACCCAGACCCAAAAAGAGGAATATGGTATGTACTCACTCATAAGCGGATTCTAGCCATAGTTAAAGGTCTTCGAGGCTATAATTTGTGATCCTAGAGAAGCTAAATAAGAAGGTGAACCTGAAGAAAATCATATAGTTATCCTCCTGGATAGTGGAACTAGGCAAGATTGCCAGGCAAACTCGGGTGCATGGGGGGTGGGGGGGTGGAAGTAAGGGAAGATGGTCAGGGAGAGGGGAGAGGGGGAGGATTGGGGAAGGCTTGGGGGAATGGGAGGGGGGAGGGAGGAAGGATGGTTGGGGGAGCAGGGAGGTTTATATCTCAGCTAAGGGAACCATTTTAAGGTTTGCAAGAGACTTGATTCTGGAGGGGTTCCCAGTAAAAATTAAATAAAAAAAATAAAAAAAGAACTTGCCTTCTCTGATACGTAGGAGTCATCTGTATATTGGTGTTTCTTTCTTTTGAATGAAGGACTGACACAAAAAAGAGGCAAGTTTAGAAACTAATGATATCAAAGAATTAATTTAACCAACTAGCCAATATGAACGGACTGGAAAGTATTCAGAATGGAGATAGGGGAACCACTGAGACGTGGTGGTGGCGTACAAATGTCTAAGTAATAAACACGGCCTGAGGAAGTACAGGTAGAATTCACTGCCTTCGATCGCATTCTTTAAACTTTACAGCAGAATTTCAGAAGAGAGAAAATGCTAGAGACTAATTTAAAAGACTAGCACAAGAAAGGGAACTACTGGTTACTCAGAAAAACAAGAAACTGCATTAACTTCTATAAAACAAACATACAAGTTGTAAGAATCAAAAGGACACAAGCTTGTGTCAACTCCTAATAAAAAAAGAAAACGAGGAAAAGAAAGTCAACAAAGCCAGGAAGTTATGAATATAGGGGTGTTACAGGCCCACAAGATGGCTAAGGACATGAGGTGCTTTGAATAAGAATGGTCTTCTATAGGCTCCTATATTTAATGTCTGATCCCCAATTTGTGCAACTATTTAGGAAGGATTAGGAGGTGTGTCCTTCTTGGAGAAGCTGTGTCCCTAAGAGTAGACATTGAGGTTTCAAAAACCTCAGTGTCCCAGTAGTAAGAAAGTGATGACTGTGTTCTCTCTCTCTCTCTCTCTCTCTCTCTCTCTCTCTCTCTCTCTCTCTCTCTCTTTCCCTCTTCTGCCTGCCCCTCTCTTTGTCTCATGGTGAGTGTCTCAACATGTAAACTCTTAGTTGCTATTCCAGAGTCATGCCTACCTGCATGTTGCTGTACTACATGCCATGATGGTCATGAATCCACCCTCTGAAGCTTTAGCCAAGCTCCCAATAACCTCTTTCTTTCTATAAGTAGTAAAGACCACGCTGTGTCTTCACAGCACTAGAAAGATGACTAAAATAGCAACCAAATGTGCTTACTGCCCAGCTCAAGGGCCTGATTTCCATCTCCAGGACCCAAATAAACACAAGAGTGAACAGTGAGGTTCAAGTTGCTCTCTGATCTCCACATGTTGGTATACACTCACACATACACACACACACACACACACACACACACACACACACACCACACACACACACACACACACACACACACACACACACACACACACCAAGGAATAAAAACAAACCTTAAACACAAAAACAACAAACCCAAAAAAAGAAAAAAAGAAGGAGGAAAAAACCTTCCCCTTGCCCTAACATTTTTCCATGAGCTCACATTTGACAGGGATATATGTGGTAAGACTGAGCCACTAACAAACAAACAAATGTCTTCGGAGAGTTTTTTCATTCTTTACTTTTAAAATTTAGGTTGATACTTCCAAAAAGAAAGAAAAGACAGGGCATTGCACCCATTAGCTTGGCTCTTCCTCAACACAATCTGGCACTAGCTATTCTCATAGCCAATAGGAATTTGGGCACCAGTTCACATATCTTCCCCAGAGATAACTTTGTCCTTCATACCTCAGCAGCTTGGATGGCAAGACATTTTCAACACATGGTGAAAAGCCATTATTTCAGTCTTTAAAAAATATAGTTAAATTGGCTACATGTGTTCTAATTAATTTCTACAAGAACAAAGAAAACAAAAGCATATGAAATATCTACTGATTTTGACTTAAAGGGTTGAATTTAAATATTATGCAGCAACATGAAACTCTTACAAGTAAGTGCATCTTTTGGTTAAAAAGAACATTTCAGATAAAGCATAATTTCAATTCAGGAAAAGTTTGTGGGGGAATAATTTTGTTTATCTTGTTTATATTAGTATTCACCCATATATAACTATTGACTTTTAAAAGATGTTTTTGTATTTAGTGTTAGGACAGCAAGATCCTGTAAGTCATGTAACATGGATACAAAGAGAGAAAGATGAAAAACATCAGGCATGAATCAATTGACAAGTTATTTTGGGACTTTTAATATTTACTAAGAATACAATGTTCTGAGTGTGTACTAAAATGCTAATCAAAGGTATATTTGTAAATCAAAATCAATTAGGAGCTTGACTTCAAACTGCAGCTCCACCCCAGCAAAGTACAAAGCAGAACTACATAAGGCAAATGTGTACAAGAGTTCACTAATGGAGTCCACAGCGAGCTTTCATGCTCCCGAGATGAAAGTGTTTCAAGGATTGCTGCTCGCTCATCCTTTCCTCCACCTTCCCTGGTTAGAATAAGGCACCTTTAATACCTACGGAAGGGATGAACCTTTATTTAAACTGCCTTTCTCTCATAAAAAGGGAGGTGTTAAAATAATCTCCAGTTAAGGCCTATAAAGTGAAACCTTCAAGAGATTTTTCTGAAAGTGGCAATATTGACAATATTATATGCTAGCTCTGATAAAATTTACGTGTTGGAACTCACAAAAATCAATCTTAGTTTAGTGGTTTTGCTCATTGTTCTTAAGAAAATATCTTAACAGACCAAAAGCCTTCAACATTACCAATTTGAATGTTTATGACGTAACACTTTGCAAATCACTTTATATTGTTTTGTCTTAAAAACACAATGATTTGTCCACTGCTTGTATATGTAATATCTAAGTAATGTCAACTTATTCATATCCACAAACCCTAATGTAGAACTGGGACATACTAGATGTTCAATAAACACTATGGGACAGGCTTCAAAAGTGATAGCAAGCCTTGTCTCCATAAGGTTTTATTTTATTAATTATCATCATTATTATAAAGTCATATCCCATGAAATCATAAAGTTTATCTGAAAGTCACAAAAATTTGAAATAACTAGAGAAACATTCATGATAAAATAAGGCTATGTAATAAAAAAGTGATTCATCCAACATAAGTTTCACCACAAGCATTCTTAAAACAACCAAAGATTCTTCATCAAATATTTATAAATTAGCATCAATTAAAATACAGTCTACTTTAAAATAATCATTGTAAATTATTATGCTTTTTCTATGTTTTTAATAAGAAACTAGATGACATATTCACAGATATATGGACAGTAAATTTCATCTATAAAAGGCTTTTTGACAACTGAAAAGTTAAAGATTTACTCTTACTTTATGAATCAGTATTTTCAATATTTAATTAACTTATTTGTTCTTTAATGGTTCTTTACTCCAATCTTCACCAATCCTCTAACTCCTCATAAATCTTTACAATCAATAATCCACCTGACTTTGAACTCACATTGATGGTGTTTATATTAATATAACAAAAATCAGTCTATCAAAATTGGGACACCTGATTCAAAGTGAACTTTTCTCAAGTTGTTGTATTTTTTAAGTTCACAGTTAATCAAAATTTAAATGTGATTACATTTTCCAGTGAAATCAAACTTGATCACTCTGAAAAATGGGAAGATAAGTCATGCCAAATATTCAAATTTTCAATGAAATTATATGCCAATCAAACTTTTAGAGCTTGCTAATTGAAACTATTATACATTTTTAGCAAGAATGGAGCATCTTTTAATGATGCAATCAACCTTCGTGTTTATTGCCTCTATCAATTAAAGTCAGCACAAGATTTTTACATGAGATCCATACATAGTTTATATGCTGCTGACTTGGAAAGTTCACATAAAACTTCCTGACAGAATAATGGGTAACCAAACTTTCTACCTCTTATGTAGATAAGACATGTCAACTGTTATACATGTCAGCTTAAATTTTTTTCATAAACAAAACCACAAAATAGTAATATTATAAAATTTTACAC
Organism: Myodes glareolus; assembly: GCF_982192425.1. NCBI lineage: Eukaryota > Metazoa > Chordata > Mammalia > Rodentia > Cricetidae > Myodes > Myodes glareolus. The sequence goes on along the minus strand of NC_142031.1, from coordinate 79,749,596 downwards.
CTTGACTTAATTTTAACTTTCTGACCCCCCCATAAAAAAAACAGAATTTATTTTGTAAAATCAGAATGAACTCAACAATTGTCCTAATAATCAGATAAAACGACTCTTGAATATTCTCAAACTTAATAATTAATATTAAGTATAGTTGCCAAGCATGCTGGCTATAATCCCAGTTATGAGTAGGCAGAGGCATTAGATCAACTGTAGGGCAATCTGTCTCGAAAACCAGGCCACCTCCAGTGCTTCACACACCCAGAGAAAAGGAAAGCCTTGCAAATGTCTCCTCGCAAATTTATTCTATTTGATTTTCCCCTTTTCTTACTTTTCTACCTTCTTGATTTTAATTTTTCCCCTTACGTTTTCTTTTCTATTCTTTTCTGAGTACAGTTGTAAGAAGTAATTAGAGATATGGTTCAGTCTTAAAACCAACAAAACAAGAAGAACAAACCAAAACCCAACTTTGAGATCATTTAACTGCACGTGACTCATTTCCAGATGAGTGACATTGAGCTCTAGCGGCTGGGCTTGCTGTGCAGACAATGAACAAGATGGAGGGAGAGGGGTTTTTGTTGTTGTTGTTGGATTGAACTAAGCCCTGGCTTTAGATAGTAGTGAGCATAGCTGAAATAACAGTAGTGGTGTTACACCCTAAATTAATCTGTAAGCCCCACCAGTCCAGAGACCAGGAAACTTCCTAGGACTCTGGAAGTTGTAGTTCTTTAAAGATAGCACCTGCCCAAGAACCAGGTAACTTTCTGAGATCCTGGGAGCTGTAATTCTTGGAAAACAACAAGGACGAGTTATGGGAAGGTAGGGGCACCTACAGGTTTTGTTCTTACCTCTGCCAATACCTGTCTTGAGGCCACTCAGCTGGAAAGGTTCCAGGTGGTGGTTCTGACCAAATTCCATCTTGGCCATTATTTAATATTTTAATAGAAGCTTACTTTAATTTGGCCAGAATGGTAAAATTGGTTTTCTTTGGCAAATTTCAGGATTTACAGTGGAAACTGAGAACAATAATATCCATTCTTTAATTAAGGTCAGACTCTGGAGGCAAGGGAAATTTGAAGATTTCTAATTCTAAACACACACACACACACAGAGAGAGAGAGAGAGAGAGAGAGAGAGAGAGAGAGAGAGAGAGAGTAGAGATCAGCATTGAAACTAAAATGAATGACTTGGCAAGGCCTAAATGGGAGATCTGGGAGAAAAGAAAAGCAAAGACGCCCATGACCAGCAGGACACACCCTGGGGCAGACATAGAAAATATCGTGTTTTTACTTTTAAGAAAGCTTAAGCATACAATTGGTCAGAACTGGAAAAAATGGTGGACACCGTAGACCAATCCAATTGTCCAAAAAATAAACAGCGGTAGCTTGAGTAATTCAATAACAGGCCCTACCACTTCAGGGCGATCATTGCAGTACCTTTCTCGGGATGAAAGCGTAATTGGCTACAGATCAATAAGTAATTTCTCTTAGAAGGACAAAGGTCTTGTTTTTCTTCTTTTTAATTTATATATATATATTTTTGAGTTGGAAAAGCTCTTAAATCCGAGCTGAGAAAATATATTTTGAAAGTTGACATTACTTTAAACAGAAAGATTCCTGACTGCCCTGAGAAGTTTATCTCAACTGATCATTTATTTATGATGCTATAAAAATCAAAATGCTTTCCATTTTGATTGTTGGGTATTTGCTGAGAGGCAACTGAAATTACTTTCCGAGGGTGACCATCTTATTACAAGTGCATTCTGAGTGGTTATTTACAATGGGTCAATAATTGTTATGCTGAGGTGTTATTTTCTGTTTACTTTTGCCCCCTAAGACTAACAGTGAATTCAGCTTTAGTAGTCAAGGTGAAACTTCAGCTGACTTATCGGAAAAGCTGGAAATCTAATGTAAGAATAAGATTAAGAAAAAATTAATAAAATCATTCTGAATTAAAACCTTGTCAATCTGTGATGATGTAGCATAGTGATTTGTTATTTTCCTAGCCATCTTAGGACTTATGGCTAAGACCAGTTTCTACCAAGAAATGTTGACCTTACTACAGGTTCTTTGAACACTTAGCATAAAGAAATCAAATTACATTTCCATTCTCAAGAGACTGAGACGATCGGCAATACTCAAGGATAAAACAGCTGTAGAGAATGAAATGTCTTTGAAACTTCATGAAGAGGAGGACTCTAGGTAAATCAAGAATCCCTTCACTTTTTGTTGGCTGGTTTGTTTTTAACATTGCTTGGCATGGACCCCAGGGTCTTGAACACATTATAAAGGCCTTTACTACTGATGTATGCTCCAGATCTAGAGTTCTGAAGATGCCATATTTTCCTGTTTATGATTTTGCAATACAGAAAAATACTAATATCTCTTAGCAGATAAAGCATGTGCATTCTTTAACACAAGTAATACAGAGTACCAAGGAAATGGAGAATTATAACTGCACTTGGTAATTCCTTAAAAGTAGGACTGCAAAAAAGGGTCTGAACCTGAAAGTCTGCTCTGGAAACTAAAGAGAAAGCATCTCTTTCATAAGCTATTATTTACCATTTCCTGTGTTCTGGCTAAATTTGTATGTGCAGTTCAGCAGAGTTGAGACAGAAAAGGAACATTTCTCAGAATTTTCCCGACAGCTATCAAAGCTAGAGCAAAATGCCCCAGAAACAATGATGTTTGCCATTTTCACAACCCCAACTGAAATTTTCACATCCTTAAAGTTTCCTTCTTCATTCCTCCCACACCATGTAACTTTAGACATTTTTTGCTCTGGCAAGAAAAGAGGTAAGACTACCAAATCCAGATCTTTGGATGCTACCAATACAGCAGCCCCTGCTTCCAGCCAGATGGTACAGTGCTACTGAGCAATATCTTACTTTATTAACTTTGAAAATCTTCCTAGAGCAAAAAATTCACTGCCAAATGTCTTTGCAAACAAAAAATTGACATGACTTCAGACTCAAAAATAAAAATAACTTTCTTCTTATTGTGAAGTTCATGTTAATAACAGTAGCACTGGGGTTTATTAGCTACATCTTAAATTCATATTTACTGTAACAATATACTTTGGGAAAAATTTAAGTGTGTATATCTATATAGATATATAAACATATGTACAAACACATACATACATGCAGATAGGTATAAAGTTAATGGTGAAAAGCAAATTTTGAATCTTATTTAGAAAGTACTTACTATGTGCAGTTCAAGATAGTCACCCAAGCCTGAGGAACTGTCCACTCGTACCAACACTGCTTCCTTCTGAACAGTGCTAAACCCTATGGCCAGCCTGTCTGCTCGTGTGCTGGGCCGGTCATTTGGAGGCCACTTATATGTGATCTGTCCACCACCTTTGCTAAAGATATACGTTGTCCCAGCTGTAAAACAAAATACAAATCCCATTAGTATCCATACACCAAATCTATGTTTCCCATGTCATGTATTAATGCAGCAATAAAATGTTCACTTTATACATAAACTATGGCAAGGAAATGATAGATATCAATGAAACTTGCTCAAGACAGAGGACAGAGTTGTTTTAAAAGTAATGGAGTAGTCACTCAGGTTTAATGCACTCATTAAATCCACCAGCAGGTATCCAGAACAAATAATAGGCTTCAGTTTTCTCCATTGAATTGGACAAGCATGAGATGTAATGGGCTTTCATTTCATCCTGCCAGTTTTTAAGGAATAGTTTAGTAGGAAACATTGACTGGAGGCTTGAGAGAAGGGAGCAGAAACGTATATCAACTTGTTTTCGAAACAAGGACTGCGTGCGGATGTGACAGGGTCATACAGCACAGGGAAACAACCTGCAACAATAGACTTCAAATCAGACATTTATGGGTAAAGGGTCTCTGCACATGTGGCACGAGATAACTTATGTATCAACAGTTATAAATCTCAGAAGTCCTGTCAACAAATAGACATAACACACTCCACCATGGAAGTCAGGTCTTAACAGGTAGGATCTGGTGGCTATGAAATAGCACAGCATCCTAGACATTTCCCCATCTCCTTCACTCCCTGCAGGTGAATACTGCCCTTACAGCACAAAGAATAATGTATCCTCTCGGTCATGGGGGTTAAGATTGTACTACAGGATGAAGATGGCAGACTTTATCAAGGTCACATAAAGAGAATATTTCAGTGCACGGGATTCCCATTTTGCTGCACTGCTAGCATGTTTCTCACGGATCACAAGGAATCCCTTGAGGAAGACTTGGAAGAGATAGCAGAAGAAAAATACGTAAGAGAAAAGAAAGGGACAGAAAAGATGTCTTAGTGCACTTGTTGCTCTTGTGAAGAACCCAGGTTCTGGTCCTAGAACCCACATGATGGCTCATAACAATCCATAACTCCAGCTCCTGGAAGACCAATGCTTTCTTCTAAATTCTGAAGGCACCAGGCATGTATATAGCACACATGCATACATGAAGGTGAAAAAAAATCCATAAAAAACAAAAAAGATCCAAGGAAGGAGAGAGAGAGAGAGAGAGAGAGAGAGAGAGAGAGAGAGAGAGAGAGAATCTGAATAAAGGTGGATCTGAAGGTATCTGCCTGTTTCCAACTACTAGTAAAACTGAATAGAAAACAAAATCACAAGTTCAAGGACTGCCTGGACCACAGACTCAATTCACACCTAACCTGGGCAAACTTAGTAAGATCCATTCTTAGAGTTTCATGGTAGAGTTCTCACCCAGCAAATGAAAAGCAATATTTTCTATTTTCAGTGAGACAAGAGAAAAGAGAAGAGAGGAGCGGGAAGGGAAGGGCAGGAGGGAAGAAAGGAGGGAAGGCTATTGGGAGACACATATTAGGTGGGGTTTGAATGTAAAACATTTCCCATTGTCTCATGGATTTGAAAGTTTGGTTCCCAGGGAGAAACACCATTTTGAAAGATTGTGGAACCTTTAGAATGCATTTTTGCTAGAAGTGAAGCTGTGGTCTCTGAGGTTTCACAGCCTACTTCCACTTTCTGTCAACCCTTGGCTTCCTGATCCAGCATAGACAAAATGTCAAGAGCTGCTTCTGGCTTTGTGTTCCTATCCTGATGGACTAGAGCCTCATACTGCAAGCCAAAGAAACCCTTCCTTCCACAAACTGCTTTTTTTGTCATAACGATGAGAAAGGTTACAATACACCTTTTATATTCCCTCTCCCCAGACGTTCATTCGCACTAATATTCCTAAGCAAGCAGTTCGTAAGGCCTATCATGGTTTCAACTTGCTATTTGGTATTTTTGAGGATTATTAAGAACTTTTTAACTGTCTCAGTAAGGAATGTCAATAAAAATGGAATATAAGAAGGGGCTATAACATAATATAACCATAACTATTGCAGACAATATTCATTTTCTCTTTTTAATTCACTTTGTTCTTGAATGCATATGAATATTATTTCACATGAAATGAGGAATGTTGCAAACTAGAGGTAAATTTCAGAATTAAAGTGGGAATTTTGATGGTCTCTTTCAGAATTATCCAATTGAAGCCAAGTTGCAAATAGCATCAGCTTACATTTCCTGGTGCGACATTCATATTTATTTATTTACCTACTTATTTATGTGTTTATTTCATTTTACTCAGGTTGGCTCCAAACTCTTGCCTCTACCTCCCTAGAGTTAGGATCATGACCTGAGTATCACATCTGGCTAAAATAAACTTTTAAAAACCATTTTTATGACTGTTTCTTCATTCTTCCCATACAGAATGAAGTCTTTTTTGTTATATTTGAAGAAGTTTAGTTATAACAATTAGCTTCTTTCCTAAAGTCAAACATTTGGTTAAGTGGAAAAGTTAGTTATAACCCAGCTTCTAGACTCCTGACCCAGGATATGTGGTTTTAGTTACAATACTGTTTCTCTCTCTCTCTCTCTCTCTCTCTCTCTCTCTCTCTCTCTCTCTCTCTCTCTTTCTCTCTCTCTCCCCTTCTGCCTTTCTTTTTCTTTCTTTTTTTTTTTGTTTTGTGGTTGTTTGTTTTTGATTTGATTTGGTTTTTCAAAACACAGTTTCACCGGGTGGTGGTGGCACAACCCTTTAATCCCAGCACAGGAGGCAGTGGCTGGCAGTTCTCTGTGAGTTCGAGGCCAGCCTGGTCTACAAGAGCTAGTTCCAGGACAGGCACCAAAGCTACAGAGAACCTTGTCGTGAAAAAAAAAAAAAAAAAAGACACAGTTTCTCCGAGTAGCTAGAGCTGGCTGCTCTGGAACTTGCTCTGTTGACCAGGCTGGCATCAACTCACAGAGATCTCCCTGCCTCTGCTTCCTGAGTACTGGGATTAAAGCCATGTGCCACCACTCCCTGGCATAAGCTGCTGTTTCTATTAAAAGACATCCAGAGAAAAGTTAACTGGAGGTATCAGTCTACCATATCCAAACTAAACCATCACATAAGTGCTTCTTATTGGTCCAAAAGTGTTCATCTAAATGTTTATACTTTCAGCTATATAAATATAATATCGATATAATTATTCACAATCTGAATTAATCATGTAATTTGCTCTTTCTCAATACACAGCGAGACCGGGACCCTAGCATTCTATCAACGGATCTTTCCTGTATGTGGTGGTTTTATTGTGACGCCCTCAGTTTCACTACAGGAAACAAATATGGTGATTATTTCTCCACTATTTCTTTCTGCCCTGCGTGTATACTACATACACTATATTGAGTGTAATTCAGCAGTAAAATTTCATAAAACAGGGGAAAACTAGATTGAAGGCCACTTTTCTGCTTACACATATATGCATGGTACTTTCTTTTCTAAAATTCCATTTTGCATCAAACATGAAAAAAAATCTATATTCTTAAATTCCTTTTTCTATTCTGCTGAAAAATAATCAAATGCAGTGAGCCAATGGGCTGAAATTTTAAAATCTACTTCATTAAGGGTGTGTCTTTGTCAGTGACAAAGATAGCATGCTTGCTCCAGCAGAGGGACATAGAAGTGATGAGCAGAAATTCTGACCTGGGGTGGACCCAGTTCTAACCACATGTTCTCACTCACTACTCACTGAGCCTGAGGTCAGGATGGATTCCATCCTTAGGACTGCTGGTTTGAAAACACAGATGACAGGAGCATCACTGTCTCATGGAATTTCTGTGGGAATACAATGAGAGGGTGCACAGAAGCCCCCGAGAGCCTACATTTTAGCATATGCTGAGTGTTCAGGGGAATTGTGTGTGTGTGTGTGTGTGTGTGTGTGCACGCACGTGTTTGTGCATATTTGTGGATGGTCATGATTGCTTGTGTACACCCAAACCTCAAGAAAATATAAAAAATAGCACTGCAACATAATATGAGCACTTTGAGAACATTTGGATTTGCTTCAAATTTATTTTCAAACCAATTATCTTTTAATAAAGGGCTTTCTTGGATAATGATTTTTATTAATTATTCTGTATTTTATTCCTTGGAATAGCACTGTTCTTCACATAAATCTACTCTATCATTGTTATTTACTTTCATTAATAGTGGACAAATAGAAGTCACATTAAATTACATCACATGGGAGTTTTTGTGAAACAGAATATTAGCTCACCACCAGAAAACATCTAGCACGGCCATTTTTATAGCACAAAGCAAATATTTATTTGACCATTAAATAAATTTTTTCTACAAAAAATGAGCTAGAAACTAGCTTTAAAATCTTTATTCTTACAACAACATGTGTTATTTTGTATGAGTGATTTTAGAGAGAGAGGAGCATATCATAATCACACCTCCAAGCTTTAAATCAATACAGAAAAGGGTGGAGGAACGTGCCATCTTGATGACTTCTGCATGTTTGAGGATGGATGGATTTGTTGCAAGTTGCCCTTGGCATCCTTCACCTCACTAAGTATGTGGACGACTCAACCCTAAAGTAGAGTTTAGAAATCTTTCCACTTAACGCCTTTTAGCAATTCCTGTTACTCTAATTTCATTAAGAAAATATCAGATCCATACTCAAGAATGCAACATGCTCTGTACTGAAGTAAAAGATTGCACATATTATTCATGGGTTTTAATTTGTTTGGGGGCTGTCTGTGATGTTGTGACAAATATTTTCAGCTCTTCTTGAACACTATCATTTGCATGAAGGACACTCTCTTCCTGCCTACTCTCTCTTCTCAAACTTCCCCTCCTGAAGCATTTTCACTTTACTTCATCAAGGCTCATAGAATCCCCCAAATGTACTGAAACTCTCTGAAAAAGAAATTCAATCAGTAATCACAGGACTGTTTGATTATTGGTTGCTCCAGATCTTTGCTACACACACAATAATACAATTAACTTCTGAAAAGATTAGCTTCTAACTCATAAGTGCATGAATAAAAGGTTCTTGTTTGAAGGCCTATAATTCTATAACCAACTTGAAATATTTGGGTCATTACGTTTCCATTAAATGTAACAGCAGTATAATGCTTTATACAGAGAAAGTTCCAAGGATGTCAGATGAAAATTAAAACAATAATAAGTGACAGCTTTTATTCTTCCTATAGGCATGTTAATACGTTATTGCTTAATTTAAATTTATTGAGCATTTTTAACATATGGAACTTATTCTTTGGAATGAAGGACCTAGACCCAAAAATTGCTTTAAAAAAAGACCACTGGACCACTATATATTACAAAAGAGTATAAGAATAACTCTAATGTCACTAAACTGTGAATCATGCAATATTAAAAAATGATAACTAAGGCCATTCAGTGGTGGCACACACCTTTAATCCCAGCATTCAGCAGGCAAAGGCAGATAGATCTCTATAATTTGAGGCCAGCCTGGTTTACAGAGTGAGCTCCAGGACGGGCTCCAAAACGACACAGAGAAACCTTGTCTCAAAAAACAAAAGAACAAACAAACAAAACAATATAACATATAATTACAAATCATTCTCTTCCCAAATAATTGTAAAAGTATTCATGCTCATACAAATTAAATGATGAAATCAAAGCACTACTGGGTTTGTTTTCAATACCGAACTTTTTTAAGAACAAAAAGCTTAGGCAAGACTGCATTACATTAGAAAATACTTAAAGTATCAAAGGTACACTTCGTACAATGAACACGTTTACTCCATTTTCATTAACAGACTAGAAAGCAAAAGAGGGTAATTGATCCTTTAATATGGAAAAAGCAAAAAAGAGTCAGGTAAATAAAATTGTTAGCTACTGGCCCCAGACACCTACCCAAAGTAAACAATCCCCTAATAATGAAGGTCTTAGTGGAGTAGCTCAATGTCATATTTAGGTTGAACAGAGGTATTAGCCTATCATAAATGGACAGTTGTGTATACTTTCAGAATTTTAAGTTGTAAAATCAAGGGGAACTACTGAACATTAAGAAAATAAGTTGTTGGATTTCTTTAAACTTAATGTTAGCTGTGAATGCTAAGAAGAACCTCTCTGCTCATGCACTGGAATTCCCTCAAGTGGTACAGTAGAGAGAGTGCAGACACCCAGCTCAAATGCCAAGCAGAAACTTGGTTCTGCAAACAGCACAAGTAATCCAGTGAGCCAGCTCCAACAAGCTGCAGCTCTGCCCCAGACAAGTACCATCTCAAAATAAGAATGATGTGTGCTTACTCAGTAAGAAGTTTCCATCAAACAAAACTATCAAGCATATAGGCAGAAAGCTACCATGAAGTCAGGAGTCATTTATCCCAGATAATTCAAATAGCAATTATGCATTTCAATAAAGTCATAAAGCAACTTTGCCTTGCTATTAACTTAAAACATTTGTCTAATAAAAATGATTGTCTAATAAATATTCTATATGTTCATTTGAACTGGCTGTCACAGAAGCACTATGTTGTTGAAAGAAGCATATGTTCACAAATGTAGCATGCATACATTTTACAATTTGGCATTCATGAACATTTACTTCCCTGATGTAAGTATGTTCCATAAAGTAATATCTTGGGGTGTAAATAGGTCTTTGAGTTATTCTTCTTTACAACCATGACATGCACTCAGGAAAGTCACCAAGAGCTACGTTGTCTAACCTATTAACTATGAACATCTCTAAAATTTCAAGGAGAACAGTAAGGCTGAGTTAATTAGACCTCAGAAGAGACTCATTGTATGATTTAGATATTTCCAACAGAGGAACACATGAATGGTGTTTAATTGTACTTTATAAAGCCAAGACTGCCCTATCAATAACTCATATCAAGAGAGTTCATTTGAGTAGTCATCTTGGTTTTCTCTGCATTATAAGGGAAAGGATTCTAAAAACTTAAAACTATTTTGGGATGCTTAACAGTGCCTTGCAAAGGAGATGACGGTGAAGCCTCAGTTAAGGGTTTCCTTAAATCTGTAACATAAGCAATCAATACAAATTATATGTCTGTACATATGCTATTATATGTGCACATAAACATATACTCTCAAATTGAGGTTGGACACGTGGTTGAACATTCAAGCCAGGAAACGCTCTTTTAGAAAATCTATGCAGTATCAGATCATTTGACAATGTTTTGCAATATCTTCATGTGCTTTGAACATACCAAGGATTGAACCTAAGACCCTGAATATCCTAGGCAATAGCCTTCACACCATACTATATTCCCAGTTTTGTTTTCCCATTACATTTTGAGACAGAGTTACACTAAGTTGCTCAGGCTGTCTTGGATTCACTCTGAAGACTACTCTGGCCTTGAACCCGTGATCTTGCTGTCTTGGCCTCCCACCTAGCTAGAATTACTGACCTGGGCTACGAAGCCTAGAGCAACCAATTTTATTTCAAAGGCACTTGTCATTTTCTTCTTGAACATGCCATTTAGAAAATATCCCCTCTATGAATGCTTATGTTCTACAGTTGGAACTGCGGCGTGAGACAAACTTTTTCCAAGATCAAACTCAGAGTCAAGGAACATTTTTGAGTGTCTTGGTCTTAACCATGTGACTGGGAGTAAAAACAAATGATCGAGACCTGAAAATAAAATCAAGCAAAATAATCATAAAACTTGCAACCCTGGGAACATCACATGTTTATGTCTTCCTTTCTGAAACTAGGCTCTCTTAAGCAGTTACTGAAGCTAATGTCTCTGACAGGTATTTCAGTGATCAATTTGCATTAGAGCTATAAACAAAATGAATAGGAAGAGAAGAAGTCACACCATTAGGTTATTTAAGAAAAAATATTATTTTTATGAACATTAACTAAACTGTGCAATCTTCCAGCAAATTCTTACAAATAAAGTCACCAGAAGCTTTTTTTGCATACATTGATACCCTCCCATTTACTCAATTCAAACTTGAATTGTGAATGGTCTGAAAACTATGTTAAAATAGAAATCACCTAAGCAAAGCAGCCGAATCTGAGATCATTTCAACCAATAAACCAGATATTCACTCATCCATTTACTCATTCACTTAGCAGATGGTTGGGAGCTGCCATGTAAGTGCTGGGAATTGTGACTGAGTTCTCTGCATGGGCAGCAAGTGCTCTTGCCCACTGAGATGTTTCTCCAGCTCTGAAAGACATTGTTTGACAAAATGCAGCCATAGTAGCCCTAAAATACTTATGGTGATACATAAAGGCAACATGAGAGAAAACTTCAAAAGTAAAAACAAAAGAAAAAAACCACAAAAAGCACTTAATAAAAGTTACTTAAGCACTCACTATATACAAAGCAGCATGCTGTACTCTGACAGTGATAGACAAGGATGTACCATTATGAAATCTCTGTCAACATCCAATCATTCTTGGAGACATAGTTACATTGTATCACTTTCAATTTCAAATTCAGTAATAAGTATACATCTTTATTGATTTGGTCCCTTCCACATTTTTCTTAATAAAAAGTTAATATAAACCAATACCAGATTTGCCAACTTTTTCACTAATTATTAGTCCTTTCAAAAATTCAATGATTAACCCATGACGTATCATGTTAAGAAAAGACTCTTTGTTAGGGCAACTTTAAATATTCCACGTATAAAGCACCTTAAAGAATCCACTGACCTCTCAAAAGAACCTCAAATTCTTTTGGAAAAGGCATTGTTTAACAAGGTTCTGGAAAAAGAAGTATAAATTTTAGGGTCAGATTTTCACAAAAACCAGAAATGACACTCAAAACCTTTTCAGATACAGGGAGCATATTCACTCAGATAAATGGGAAACCACATTTTGAAATGGAAGAAATCCGTGCTGTCTAAGAATACTCTTATCTCTGCCTCCTGCATTAAATCCCTAGATAAACACACACTAAAGTTCGAGAGTTGGAGTCAGGACTATTCAAGAATATTAAAAATGCTAGCAGTATTAAAAATGCTAGCATGAAATCATATTAAAAATTCTAGAAAATGCAAATTTCCATTAACTGGGAGTCAGATAACCTCAAAAATAGAAAACATGATATTAATGTCCCAAGAAAGAAATTGTATCTAAGAGAATTTTGGTCATAGTTTATCTGTTTATCACAGAGATTTCCTACCAGTTGCATGAGAAAGTAAACAAGTTTTCACTTTTTAAGCATTAATTTACACTTAGGAGGAGAAAAAAAAACATAGCAGGTACATTAGTAAAATTAAAATAAAATATCTGTAACTCAGTTGGTTTCTTTTCAGCTTATGCTCTGAAACAGCCTGTGAAGATTACGAGAGGCATGAAGCTCAACCCTCTGTAGGCAGTACCATCTACTTTCTTAGGATAATTACAAGAAGCAAAGAATGGGGATGTTGGGCCACTTACTAAGACACACAAATGTCAGTATTTATAAAATGTAAAACTCAACCATCTAAACAACAACAAAACTCTTTAGCCGGTGGAATTCAACAAAGGAAATGAATTTTGACAGTGACAGCTTTTTTATTGTCTTTGTTTAATGGTTGCTCGATGGAGACCTTTGCCTTCCACCACTGATGTGAAAACACAGGGGTACATGTGGCAGACTTTTAAAGTTGGAATGACTGGAACATTCTACTGACAATGAGGAAGATTAAGCAAGTCAAAATCAAACACGTTTTCTTTTGCATTAGGTTCTCAGTTCTCTATTTTTCTCGACTAAACTATTAGCTGGCTTTACTCCCAGTTCAGATTGTTGAACTTCGGCTCTGAGCTCAGAAGACCTTCAGTCTGAAACACAGGTCTTTAAAATATAGTCTTGAAGAAGCATCTGTGGACACAGTTTAGGAGGTCAGGCAGCACGAGGGACAGGTGAAGGGCTTTATACTTAAGTACTTGGATTTATAGGCATTTGAAAATACAGAATTCATTTAAAATTGGCTGTTGTATTTAAATTAAGTTTGGATACTCTCTGTCTGTGAAGTTATTTAAATTAAGTTTTATGGCCCTTATGAGAAAGAGGGGTCATTCTGAACCCAGTGTAGTAAGCTTACTGCCATCAATCACTAATTAGAATTAATTATTAAGGCTTCAGTTCCCTTACTCAAATATTTCAAATCATTCATCAAAATGACATGACTTTCTGTACCTTCTTTACAGTACAGAGGCCATCGCCATATATGCTGTTTGCATAAATGCTTCGGAAGTGATGGCTTCAGTCAGATGTTTGACAATAGCACCACAAGCTACCCTTCAACAAGAGAGCAGCATGTTTGGAACAGCAGGCAGTATAAAAGTGCTTTGTGAATATTAACATATTCTAGCAAATTAGTTTGCACTCATTATCATAAGCAATTACTTACTGTTTAGATGCAGCTCACTTTAAATTGGCAAGCAATTTGCAAGAATTAAACCACGACATAGAAAGCTCTCTGAAAATCCAACAATATGCAGTACCTTGTACCAAGTGCAGTTACTCATGAAACATAGCTGGCATTAAGATAATAAGTGGGTGGTTCCATGGACTTTCAATGCAAGTTAGTTTGTCTACCAACAAAAGAATTATTTTCTAGGAAGTATTAATAAAGAGAGAGAACGTAAGAACGTGGGAGAGTTTCACTCATTTGACTAAGTTCTGGTACTTTGATAATCCCTTACATAAAGAATTATTTGGGGTTATATTGTTTTCCCCTTACAAGAAGCTTCACTATCATGAATGCTCTCTTCATTTACTTCTGGGGCAGAGATGGCCGGTGTCTGTGGCTATGCAGCACTTACTTTAGTAACAGAGCACTCCAGGGTTAGTAGGGCTACTGTCTTGGCTGAGCCTCCACTTCCCATTCTCCATGGCAAGCTGAAGGAGTTTCATGTGACAAGGTGGCATCCAATGATACATGGACAGAAATTCTGGACAATTCTCCTAGTTCAGGCCCTGAAGTGACTGCCCACTGCCCTCATGCTATTTACTCTTTACTTCTCTCTGAGGCTCGGGGGCGGGGGGAGGCAACATTTTGTATGTTCCAGCTTCCCAGACTATGACCATCAAAATAGACCCATTGTTAGAGAAACCACCATATATTTTGGATAGACCTGTACACTTCTGGGTCCCATTTTTATAGTAAAAGTACTTACATAGCTTTTAAAACAAAAACTACAAAGCATCCCCCCAGTGGCTTTCTTTATCAATACAGGAAAACAAGTTTAATAGAAAAGCTGTAATTATCTCTTAGACTCAAAAAGAAATGGAATCCTCACAAATGAAATTATTTACTCATAATCACAAAGTAATTGAAAATTTCCTATCGAGACCCTTCCTTGGGACATTAGTAAGAATCTATTACTCTTTCAGGGTAAATGTCCTTTAGCCTCCCAGAGGGCTGTCAAACACATTCCTCATTCCCTGAGTCCTTCTCCCTTTCAAATATAACTGGTATATACTTGCAAAACAAAGTACAATGTGTGGTTTAGGAATCCTAAGCCTAACTGGGCACAAAACTGACTACCGAGAACCTATTTAGCAAGCTGCCAACTGTAAAGACTTGAGACACAAATTGCCCAGCATCTTTTTAGTTCCAAAACTTGGGAAAGTCTTTTCCAAGTAATAAGAGCCAACTTTTTTTTAAAAAAAAAAATCCTTATTGTAATGGTCTGCTCTGTCCCTTTAAGAGATAAAGCATGACCACTCCCTCTCCCCCCACCCTCCATCCACTGAGGCAAGCTGATCTTCAGCTTCCAGCCTGAGTCCATTCCCCCAACCATCTTCCCCTCAAAGAGGCAGATTCTCTCTCTTCCTTCTCCCCACTTCTCCCCTTCCCCCCTTTCTGTTTCTCTCTCTTTTTGTGCCTCTCTCTCTCTGCTTTTCACACCTTCTCCCCTTTCCCCTCCATAACCCACTAAATGAATATCCAACCTCACTTTGGGACTGGCTGCCCCTTGTGGCCCACTGCAGCCATTTGGGGAACGGTGCTGTCCCTGCCTGGAACTAGCTGCTCTCAGGACCTGCCCCTCCCCACCTAACGCCACTGCGGCTAGGCCTTATGACCTGTCTGCTGCAGCCACTTGGGGATCCACAGCATTTATACTTTTACCATTATATTTGTGCCGTGACTCAGATTCGAGGAAGTTTGCAGTATTTTACTTTAATCCATTACACTAATCATCAAGAAAGATCTCCTAGTCTCCCTGTAAGTATACAACTAATTCTTGAGGCATTTTGTAAACATGAGGCCTAGTAGTTATGTAATATGGAATACTTTATCATCATCAACATTCTCCCATATTTTCCTACTGGTTTGTCCTGGGGCTCCTACTAACTCTCCAGCATTTTCCTTCTAAGATGCTGAGTTCAGTTTCTCTCTACAATTACTTTTCTTGCCTGTTTAGCTCAATGAATGAAAGTTACTTTTGATACTCATGACCCATTAATCATATTGTTGCCTCAAAATAAGCCCCAGTAAGGAAGCTAAATTTAGTACAGGAAGGTCTTTTCTAATCTGAATTTCATAGCAACAAAAAAAAGTCTTATTTCACTAGTGAATTTTTGTCCAGTGATCTCATGAACAAATCAAAATGTTAAATAAAATTGTATCAAATATTCTGTGGAACAGTTAACAAGAGAGAACGGCAAGATATGCATCTCTCCATATTGCCTCACCAGAGTTCTGCCCTGCCTTGATTTTGTTTATTTTTGAGGACAGCCCACTTGTGGGCTAGAACTTTATATTGTATGTGCTGGCTAAGGCTGGTAGAGTCTAAAGATGGCAGCCAGGCCGCCTGTAAGACAGTCTCTGACTTCATTATGTTCCCATTTACAAGCTAAGTCGCTCACCTCCAGTGTCGTAATCATGGCCAGGATTAAAAAAGAAAACAAATAGAGTAGGAGACAAATTCCCCCTCATCCATTTTCAAATAAAACATGAACTGATTCTCTGCATCAGACTGTTACTCGGCCTAGTACCTCTCTTTGTTCTGTAGTGAGAAATTGGTATGTTAATTAATGTTCACTTCCCTTATTCTCAGTCATTGCTCAGCTGGTTCTCGGATCTCAGACTGTCTCTACAACTGGAGTGGCCTTCAGAGACAGAGGAATTAGGGAGCAGTGATTTTATTGCAAAACGGTCTTTTCTTTTCATTTCTACCCAATGGTTATGAGTAAAGCACATCCTACACATCTTATACATGGTTCATGGTTCACATTCTTCTGGTTTTAATTTAAAGAAAAGTTCTTTCTGTGTGGCCCAGGCTTGTCCCAAACTAACCCCCCTGCTGCCTCTTCCTTCAAGTACTTGGATTATAGACATGCATTACCTTGCCCAATATATTATTTGTTTTTCCAAATAATTGTCTTGACAATGACAAAAATATGTTGTTATTCCTTGCTGGATTTCTATAACATGCACTTCGCAGATAACAACATTGATGTGGTAAATAAAATATGTAACAGTCAAGAATATTTTGAAGATGATTTTATTTTCATTAGATGGTTTAAAATTGAGTATCTCTGCACTATACATACAACAAAAAACATACTATTGAGAAATTAACTAAGTATTATGCCTCAAATTAAAAATTCTATGTCAGCAACTGTTTTAATTGTCTTGAAATGAAATATATTTTAGAAAACATGAATACAATGCTATAAATTAAAAATACTTAGAAAGGAGAGAAAAGAAGGTATTAAACAAAACAAAACTCCCTTGGCTGACTTTTTTTTTCCAGTATTAAACTTGGAAAAAACAAAAGGTTTTAGTATTTTGTTTATATTCTCACATGCAACTTTGGAGAAAATTTTTGCACATATTTAAGTAATAATATACATCTATACACTTTTCTTTCAAGCTTAGCAGGCATGTACTAAAAATTGATATGCAAACTAAGAAGTCTATGCATAAAATGTGTATAATAAAAGTTTGTATATCAAGAAATAAAATATTACTTTCTCCTCTGAGAGTAGGGGAGATTTTGGTAAATCAGTACCACAGTGGAAGCAGATAAGTAAAATAACCAGACAAATGGGGTGAAAGTCAAGGATTCGTCTTTTCTTTGAGGAATGTTCTGAAAGAACTCTATTGGAATTCAAACTATTTCAAAACAAAACAAACAATATCTCAGCCTGTGCTCATAGCGTGTTTATTCTTATGCAAAAAAGTATTTAAAATTATCAAGATTAAAGGGAACATTTAGAAATGGAAAGAGGTAAAGCACACTCTTACAATACTTACCCCACAAAGATGCTTCCATTTTTTCCCAAATAATACCAAATTTGCAAACGTTTTTAAGAGTTTTTATTTTTCTGCCATTTATTCTTTGTAAGAAATACTTATTTTCATAATGCAGCCATGTCTTTATTTATTTGAACCTCCATTTTCTTCCTTGTACTGTATTACAGCTTTGAAGGTATAAATTCCTAAGTCTCTTCTACTGCAGTCAGAGATACCATCAACCTCACTCTACTGTCATCCCTGAATATGATAAAATATAAAGTAGACACAAATATTGTAACAGTAGTTCTTGCTTGATAACTATTGTGTTATATTTCACTATATTAAAGTTAAAGCCTTCCTTTTTGTTTAAACAGAAAAGGGGAAATGGTATGGGAGGTCCTTCTGTCTATGTGTTGCTTTTATTGGTTAATGAATAAAGAACTAGTTTGGCCTATAGCATGGAAGGAGGAAGGCTAAATCAGAGAGAAGCAATGGATCGACTGCCTGAGACAGACGCTGGGAACTTTAGCTGTTATGTAAGCCACAGCCACATGGCAATATACAGAATAATAGAGATGTGTTAGTTTAGGATTTGAGTTTAGCCAGAAATACGCTTAAGCTATTGGTCAAACAGTATTGCAAATAATACGGTATTTTGAGTGGTTATTTCATGGCTGGGTGGCCAGGACGAACATGTGACCCTTCCTTCTACAAAGAACAAGTCATTTGTAGAGTAGTTTCTTCTGAATAAAACGTTAACTCCAGGAGAAAAGGAGTCGCTCATGAGAATCCAGAAGAAAATCTCAGATCCTACTTATGTTTGAAAAGCAAAGCTCTGGAAGACCTGGAAAACTCTTTTTCAGCTTTATTAGAGAAAACAGCTACTTTGGGAAGAAGATGCTGCAGTAAGCCTCAGAGAGGAGACCTCGTAAACAGATTGACCTGTCTGCAATTAGTACAGAGAGCTCCAGTGTCACTATGCTGGGCTGAGCTCTCATAGGAAACTCCTTACCCATACGCCTTAGCAAAAACAGCAGAAGCTCATTGGTTTATGCTGGTTAAACTTTGGTGGAATTGTTACTTGAGTCTGTCTAAGTTCTTCCCTGATGCCTCCCCTCCCTGACAATTGTGTGTGTGTGTGTGTGTGTGTGTGTGTGTGTGTGTGTGTGTGAGAGAGAGAGAGAGAGAGAGAGAGAGAGAGAGAGAGAGAGCTGCATCTTTCTAGGAAAAGTCCCTCAACAAAAAACATACATAATAATCAATTTCTGATCAATTCTGATCAACTTCTGATCTAGTGAGAACTCCCAGTCTAACTCTAGAACACAGTGGATATGGTTACTAGTGGCAAATATGATGCCTACAAGCAAAATAGAAAGAAAAATTTGTGCTATCATCTGTGTCTAATACTTTGACAATGAAATGTAACGTTATCTACAATTGTGGGGGACATTTGCAGATATCCTGGGACATATGAAATCTGTAGGAGACAGGCTGGACAGATTTTTCAGATTGACTCATTTTAAAATAATGGGTATACTGGAAACGAGGAGAAAGGGTTCAGCCACTATAAGTCAAGAATGTAACAGGGCCTTTATATAAGCAGAAGTTTCAAAAGGAGGTATGCATAAGGGCATAAGGGGGTGGGTAAAACATTTGCATAGAAGTATGATAAAATAGAAAAGATAAAATATTTGAATTCATTGTCATAAGCACAGTTTTAAAGATTTATATTTAATATTTCTTTATTTGAAAACTGACTAAAGAACAGTCCTATGTTGTTGTGTTGCTGTGTTACTGGACACTATGATTACTGATTCATTCTCTGAACATCCACCAAACACAAGCACACACACACACACACACACACACACACACACACAAACACACTGTCTACAGTAGGACCCAGGCATGACAAGCTCAATAGAGGCTTAAGTCTCAGTAGTTTACCCTAAGGCAATTCCTGGTTCCAAGAAAGACCACAAACTGGCAACACCCAGGCATCACATAGAAACAGACCATCCAAAGGTAACTCCTAGTGTTCCAAACATTGTCAATAGGATCACCTGCCTGCACACCCCACTGCTTTTCACCAGGACACCCCTAGACAAATGTCAGACAATCAGGAGTCCTGAACCTTAGAAATCACTCACCCCAACCTCTGTTACTAAAAAACCCCACAACAACTGAGCTCGAGGCTCTTCAATCATGCCAATATGTTGGACACTAGAAGAGTCCGAGTTGGAATTAAAAATAATGGCTCCTTGTGTTTACATACATGACTCAGTCTCGTAGTTGGTTTTGTGAGGACTCTTTGATCTGGCCATAATCTGCCATTCAGCTGTTCCTCAATATTACTATAAAAGGTGTGACTTCTTTTGTTTCTTTTCTCCATCACCCTTGTCTATGGAGTGGAACCGCCAAGATGTATTGCATGCTTAGTGTTTCTCTCAAACTCTAATAAAATTATCACTAAGTTTCCTTCTGAGTCATTTTTAAAATTACATTATTAGCAAGACTACCACACACAGAAAGGGATTCCTAACTTCACTGGTAATATAAGGTACCTAATGTGGGGTTTGCTAAATTACCCTGGGAACAGGAACACCTACAAGTGCTAATTCATACAAACATCAGGGTATCCCTTTGCAAGACATAGAAAACCATCAACATTGGTCTGAAAAGTTTCAATTCATGTTGGACACATGACCCTTTTAGCAGGGAAATTAAGACACAGAAAGGAGCACTCAAGCAATTACTCTCTACCATGCTTGACACCTAAAGTAAAAGAAGGTCAAGGTTTATGGGGTATATGTTTGGTTATCTATCTATCATCTATCATCTATCTATCTATCTATCTATCTATCTATCTATCTATCTATCTATCTATCTATCTGTTGCTTTTTGGAAAGAAGCACATTTTCAATAAAATAAGTCAAATATAATTTAGCTAAATAAAGTTTTCCAAAAGACAATACCCATGCAGCACTAATCCAGGATGTAAGAGGAACCGAAGGACAGCTGTTGAAGCCACATAGTTGAAGAACAGATTGCAGCAAGACACAGTTATAAAAAACCAAGACACTAGAAATCCTCATTCCCCTCTCCTATTGCTCTATGGTCCCTCCAAAGCACAGATTCCATACTCAGCAAATTAAACTGGGGACCTGTGAGAGTCAAAGTTACATTTACAGTCTTAATTACTGTGCCTAAGAGATCCACGAAACAAAAATGTCTCCGAGCTGCAAGCCCTTTGCCCAAGGACATATAGTTCCTGAAACCCTGGAGGCTGCTGTTTATGGAAGATAACAAGTCACATGGCTTTGCTTCCCTAAACAAGTTTATATGACGCATCTGCACCAGAAGTGCTTGATCACATGTGGGCGGGAGGTACATGGGTAGAAAACATGTCAGAATGTATGCTTGCCCCTGATTGGATCTGCTGGGAAAGCTGATGAATTATAAGTTTTGCCTTCCTAAGCCCCTGCAAAACTTGATTGATTCAGGGCCATTTCCTGGGAACCTGGCTATAGACCTGACCAGAGCCCACCCATCTGGCCAGTATTTAATTAGAGCCTGCTTCAAATTTGGCTTTAAACTGTGGTAGTGGGATTTTATTCTCGATCAGTGGGATTAACATACCCAAGTGGGATTATACGCTTAATAAATTTTCTATCACACTTGTCTTTTCCATTGAAAAGAGAAGGAACCCTCAAAGAGATATGATTGAGTCTTTGCAGTGGCCCCACTCCCAAACCCAGTTGATTTCAGACAAGGGAGAGATCATCAGGCAGTCTAATTCAACTGTTAGCTCTCTTTTCTAAATTATCAAGCTTTAATCACTGAAATCTTAGAAACTACCCATATTGTGGAGACCCCCCCAAAATGTAGACATTCCTCAGATAGGAAGAAATGTTACACATACATTGCCATAAGCCAACTGAGGCCCTGCAAATGAAATCACATTGATCAGCTCTCAAAAAAAATGTGGAATAATTTTTCTCAGGTTTTGTTTACCAAATTTATCCAATGAGGTAAGCCCCCAAGGTAAGCCCAAAGAAGTCCATTTGTCTAGCAGTTGAATTGAAAGGTTACAAACAAAAGGCTCCCTTGAGTCCTTTGAAAGCCACAAGGTTACTTTCTAGCCAAAGGAGCAGGAAGCCGGCATAGAATAAAGTGCCAGCTAAAGACATGTGAAATGCGCTGAAGTTCAAAAATCTCTCCACGCGTAAGGTTCATGACATAAAAGTACTGATGGAATAGTAAACCTCATGTTATTTCCTAAGGCGATTTAGATGTAAAATATTAAGGCACATGAAAATCATACAGCAAATTGTTTCCATACAAGTTTCTTTAATTAAAAAAAAGTTTGCATTATAAATTATGTACAAGTACAAGATTCTGTTTTTTTCTTTAATTGAACATTGTACCTCTCTTAGAAGAGCCCTGTCTGTGCTCTAAGTGCATCCATACATTCGACTTGGTTTTCTTTTGGAGTAGAAACACAATTGCAAATGAATACAATTACAAAGCCATCGTCCCACATGAAAGCACTAAACCTTGATCAGGGAAATGTGGATCTTGTCCTAATTCATTGCTCTGTGATTTTGCCAAAGCTGTTAAAACTCTCCAATAATCCTCATTTTCAGCTCCTGAAATACGGTTGTTGCTGTTCCAGGAACTCACTCTGCTCATTTGCAACTCTATTCTCTGAGTTAAAATATCACCCCACTAAAACTGGTGCTAAGCTTGAACTTGAGCCCAGAGTTACACTGAGCATGAAGCAGGGAATTATATTTCCTCGTGAGGCACTGGAGCTGAAACATGTTGTGACTGCTTTGGCTGGATGTGTATTTCTTTCTTATTTGATTTTACATAATAATTGTATAAAACATTTTCTGTACGTTATGGTTCTGAAATGATGTGGTAGGAGTTTTCTATACTTATAATGTTCTAAGGCATAAATAGAGAAAGAATTATAATATTTTGGTTGATCATCAAAGGAGTTAAAGCTCCTTAATTCCTGGAATCATATATGTTACATGGTTGCTTTAACAGCTCCACCCAAGACCCAAACAATACAAAATGCCTTAGAATGATGCTTTAAAGTGAGACATGGATTTATTCAGACCTAGTCATGTAATTACGGAGGTCTTCCTAGTCGAAAATCTATAATTACTGTAGTTATACTAAAAGAGGTTGGGTTAAATGTTATTAAGCAAAAACCACCCTGGCTGATTTGTTTTGAGAATACATGTTAAGATAATTCCTACTTAGAAGAACAGACTCACTCCAAGCTAGAATTATTTTGAACCTTAGTAGGTTCTATTGTCACAAATATGACTCACATCCCGAAAAGGATTCATTACCCTATTCTAGCCGTCAAATTAAGTCATGAAAATAGGAGGAACAGTCAAAGAAATAATATGCTTTGCAGATGTAACTGGAGGTATCATATTCTCTGCTTTTCTAGATGAAAAGGTTAGGTAACAATACAGTGTTCTACAGCTTATTGAATCTTATTTCCAGATAATCATGCACAGCTTTAACAAGGCCATAGCTATGACTTTGCTCAAACATTTGTAGGTGTTGAACAAAACGTTTTTAATATTTTTATAAATACCAAGTTGCATCATCCACACTGTTTATTTGTCCATTAATAGTTTCTTCTTAATATCATTGGGCCACTCCAAATTGAGGTGGAAAATCATTATTTTAAGAGTTACACTATACATATTAAGTGAATTTTGTCATATTGCCTTTGATTTTAAGTACTGATTGGGGTCTCATCATCTTGGAGAGAACATTTTCAGTATAGAGAACACACACACACAACAGATGATCTGTCCATGTTAAAAAGAAGAATAAATATCTCCTCAGTGATTTGTTCATCAGGTCTAAAGTTTGTCCTTCTGTACCTTCACATACTGTCCCATAATCAAAAATGAAAAATAATGCACTTACTAGAAGATGACAGCACATTCACAACTACAAATAGACATGATTAGGGTGATTCACTGCCACTCAACTCTTTGAGGAGTCCACATGAAAAACAAACCACTGTATATTGGTTATTACGAGATTTTCAAACATACTGACAATACTGACTATAACCATCAATGGGTCAAGCATAACAGACTCAATTATATTTTGCAACTAATTAATTACTTATTTCAGAAATTGTGAAAAGTACAAAAATACATAAAACAGGGACTTTAGGCTG
The DNA here is from genome assembly GCF_982192425.1 of Myodes glareolus. Taxonomy (NCBI): domain Eukaryota; kingdom Metazoa; phylum Chordata; class Mammalia; order Rodentia; family Cricetidae; genus Myodes; species Myodes glareolus. The sequence goes on along the minus strand of NC_142031.1, from coordinate 79,725,897 downwards.
AGGAGGAGCTTTCAATTAATTTGATGATTGAGAGTGAAATCAAAGACATATAAAATGGGGAATAAAGGGAAGAAGGAAGAAAGCAGTAATATTACACTGAGGAATTAGAGCCTTCTAGACTCCACCAAGTTGTGTGAGCTGCAGGCTTCACACCCACTGCTACTATACCTGTTGGCTACTGGTGACCTACTAATTCCCAATGTCGGCACAGTTTCGTATCACTCTATTGATTGATGATTTGGCTTGAGATCCTATAGATTAGGCTTAGTCTAGAGGTTGCTCTTTGGTTTGGAGATCATTTATCAAGTAGCATTATATGTAATCAATGAATTGTTATTGCTTTCTTCTTTTGCAAATTCAAGATCATGTAGGACTTTAAAATTTAATGACCCTTCTCTGTGAAATATTCACCTTGTCATATTTCTTCTAATGCATCAAAATAGCTGATGTGGAAAGCAGTCACTGTGTGGAAGAGTGGAATAACTGTGCTAGCTGAGCATTGGTCAGTTAAGGATAATGTAGCAACATACATGCTCTCAAATTAGTTTTCCCATAAGATTAGGATTATTTTTTTCTCTAAAAGAGGGGAGATTAAAACACTTCCTAGAAATCATAAGAGAAAAAGAAAATCAGCTCCACTTGAATACACACACCAACACATACATTCAGAAAAATAAAATAGTTGTCATTGCTGGCTAGACATTAGGTCTCTATAGATACAAAAACATTTTACATCCAAGGAAACTGGCCACTCCATCCTTCAATGATTTAAAAAAGAAAAATACACTTTAAAGCAAGACCCATGAACAGACTAATTACCAAGTAGGCATTTAAAAAATATAATTTATAATTAGAAAGGTGAGAATACAAGGAAGAAATATTAAGTATTACCACAAACAGGAGTATGCAGCTAAGAGCACACCAAAACACCACCAAAAATAGTTACTCCATTAATAAAAGCATCAATGAGAAAAGAATTTATGTGCTCAAGTATAACTTGTGTGAGTGTACAGTAAAGTGGAGAATCAACCTTACAAGTTAGTTAAAATTGATAACAGATTTTCAGTTTACTGTACCTGAGACTGAGAAAATACTGGATCCATTTTTGTAAGCATTGCCTTCTAGAATACAGAATTGAGAGTCTCTGGCAGAACATGAGAGGAAACTCATAGGTCATTCTCATATCCAGAGCACACATCTTTTTCTGTGGAACACTACTACTAAGAGCACAGCAAAATATTCAGTTGTTTCTGAAATTTGTTTAAGATGCTTGATATTCCAGGAAATTAAGAAAATGACAAAAATAAAATTAAAAGAAAATATAATAAATAATGTGGATCATACTAAGCAAAGTATTATCTGTATTACTTATAAGATAGATGTATTGTGTTAGAGAAAACTAAATGTCAAGATTAACATTGTAGATAACTTTAAGAAGTCTTCTTTGCAAACTAACTCATGTCTCCTTCAAAACAGTGCAATTTTTTCTCTAAGTATATTTGATATAAATGAGTTTAATATTATCATCTGTTTGAGGAGACTTCTTGTTTGTTTCCAGGAGCCCAGCCCCAAAATAACCACACAGAAACTGTATTAATTAAATCACTGGTTGGCTTATTAGCTCTATCTTCTTATTATCTAGCTCTTAGATCTTAATTTAACCCATTTCTCTTAAGCTGTGTATTGCCATGTGACTGCGGCTTACCAGCAAGGTTCTATCTGGCGTCTGTCTCTGATGGGGCTGCATGGCTTCTCCCGACTTCACCACCTCTCTCTATATGTAGCTCTTCAAGTCTGGCTATGTTTTTTTAAGTCATTGGCCAAAGGCAGCATATTTATTAACCAATAAAAGCAACACATATACAGAAGGATTTCCCACACCAATCATCCAAATAGTTTGGAACGTTTCCACTCCTGTCAAACTTGCCTAGGAAAGGCCAAGGTACCAATTCTAGATTTCTTCACACTGAAAATAATTTCTTTTTAGATGAAAAGAGTGGAGTGAGGAAAGAAAAGAGCAGAAAGCAAACAGTTCTTGGGTCTGAGCTGCAGAGCTTTGAAATGAGTCACTCCATGCTGACACACATTCAGTCTAGAGACGAATGTCTCTGTGCAATTAAACCTCTCTTTCTTTTTTTCTACAAATGATTGCTAAGCATGTTTAATCTACATTAATAACAATGTCCTTTTGAGGAAGAAGCTATTTGTCTCTCCCCAAGACCTTAATTTTTAAAATTTTTTAAAGTGATTTTTGAGCTACATAGCTTTTCTCTGCACCCCTCCCCTTTTTTTTTCCTTCCATTCTATCCTCTCCTATGGTCCCCATGCTCCCAATTTACACAGGAGATTTTGTCTTTTTCTATTTCCCATGTAGATTGGATCCATGTGTGTCTCTCTAAGAGTCCTCATTGTTGTCTAGGTTCTCTGGGATTGTGAATTGTAGACTGGTTGAAACTCTCTTACAATGTGTTATAAGAACAGCATTTGGAAACTCAGATTCGGCTGTTTCCTAGAGAGTGGACTGACTCCACATGGTTGACCCCATTGAGTCAAAGTTGTGCTACGATTACATCATAAAATCATAAAGGTCTGTATAAGGTTTCTTGCGTTACATCATGAACTATGAGTTTCAAGACAGAGAAATAAATATTGTTTTAGAATTACTAAATTATTAAAATTTTACCCAATGGCAATAATCAAAGAAGGAAAATAGGAATGACAAACAGGATATAGCACTTTTCTCCCAGCTCTGATTTATTTTAAGTAAGGACCATGGCCACTATTAAAATAGAAGCCAGAAAGACACATTCTCACAGTAATCTGTATTTAGACATTAAGGTGTCTAGGAAGATCCTAATAAAATGTAAAATAATCATCTATTTCCTAAAGATTTTTTTCCCTTATAAAAGCAAAGATTATTGGATGACGACCAGAAAAGGCTACCTTCCCGGCCATTCTCCTCACTCCTCTCATTCACACAGATAGAACATTTTACTCAGACATCATGAAACTAGTATCCATCTTTAGAAACCATCCCTCTTGTTTGAAAAATGTCAATTCATATTCAATTTTGAGCCCAGTACTTTTTTTTACAAAAGCCACTCTATGTAGACATATTGGGCCAATGGAATGAGTGGAAGATAGAAGCACACGCTATGCTTAGCCCCTCATGAAGACAGATGAGACCAAGCATAGGTCAGGACTTCAGACTGACAACACCTACAATAAACAATAAATTCTAGAGAAAACACCAAAGAGCTTGGTGTTGGAATGGAAGTTCAAGTAGGATGGTGAGGGAAGAGAAACTAGGAAGTTAGATGCAAAACTATAACTAGTGTTGTTGACTGAGTTTTTCTGTCCTGCCCAGTTCCCTCAATCATTAAGTACCAAAGAAATCACACAGAGGTCTACATTAGTTATAAACTGATTGGCCCATTAGCTAGGGCTTCTTATTAACTCTTATAACTTATATTAGTCCATTTTTCTTGTCTATGTTAGCCACATGGCTCAGTACCTTTTTCAGCGAGGCAGTTACACCTTGCTTCTTCTGTGGATGGGCCAGCACTGCTGAGGAATGGGCTTCCTTCTTCCCAGAATACTCCTATTCTCATTGACCCACCTCTACTTCCTCTCTGGTTGTCCTGCCTATACTTTCTGCCTGGCTACTGGCAAATCAGCGTTTATTTAAAATATAATTGACAGAATACAGACCATTCTCCCACACCATAGTGTGACCTCTGACCCTGCCTACTCCCCTTCTTTTTGTGTTTCCTTTACATGTCCTTCTCTGGCATTGAGGAGCGCACTGGGGAGGCCGGTTTCTAGCTGACACCGGGCATGTAAGAAAGCGCCATGACAACCGACAACAGTGATCTATCTGTATCAAAAATTATTTTGTTGTAGGATTATAGAAAAAAATTGCTCTTGCTCATGTAGAAAAGCATAAGAACACTTGGCTTAATCTCTGTATAGGGACAACAAAGTTATCTAGGGAATTAATTACTTGCTTTGCGCACACCTTATGATCATGTCTTTTCAAAGAACTCCTAGAGCAATGTTTGGTGCAGGCCTACTGATTCGGTGTGGCAGAGGCTCATGTGCTCTGTGAAACTGTCAGCAAAAGAGAAGGAAAATCAGTTGTTCTGGGTTTCACTAGGGGGAAAGGAGTAGAACAGAGAGGAGATGAAGCTTAAGCATAAAACAAACAAATTTTGCCTTGGTCTTTGCCTTTGGCCAGTCATGAATGCCTTTCTTCGCTCTGCTTCTGCATTTCAAAGGACATGGCATTTTTATTTTCATCAGAAATAGCATGGTACATCACTGGGTATGCACCTTGAAGAGAAACTGGAAGGACTAGAAGTGCTGCTGCTTCATGTTTACTTCCTCAAAGTTAGGAGTAGCCATCACGATATTAGCAGTGCAATGGAGAACGGACCGTGAGATGCTCTGGTTGGTCCCAGAGTTGAAAGTAGAATATAACAAAATATCAGCATTTTACCCTTTTTTGAGGGAGACTAAAGCACTTGTGATTTTGGGGGCAGGCAAGGCATTAGAGGATATGAAAGAAAAGATTATACTCTGGATTTGTGAAAGTCATATTTAGGGTAGGGAAAATTTGGAGTAATTGTTGTGTAAAGCGTCATTGTGTAGGTGAGAACGCAGGCTCCCAAGCCTCCTACCCAGAATTAGAGCTCTAGATCCTAATAGTGATAGGAAAGGATCAACTCCATAAAGTTGTCCTCTGACCTACAAATGTGCTCTGTGGCACATGTACACACACACACACACACACACACACACACACCATAAACTAACAAGTGGGATAAACATATAGGCTCAAAAGTATATATATATATACATACTTTTATTTATTTATATATATATATATATACACACACACCATAAACTAACAAGTGGGATAAACATATAGGCTCAAAAGTATACACACACACACTCATACATATGCATATACACATTTAAATGACAGAAATCCAGATGTAGAAGGGAAGGGATAGATACTGTGACTTCTGAGCTGGCATTTAAAAGTTGAGTTGGATTTGAATGAAAGACAAGAGGACAATTCTGACTGAAATTGCATTGGTCTATCATTTTGTAAACATCTCTCTCTGGTTCTGAAAGATACAAATACAGCCTTCCTTACTCATAAGGTTCTTAGGTTTAGCGTTCATCCTAACAGCAATCTAAAGAACATTTGCTGAATTAACTAATCAGTGGGACGGTTTTTCCTTCCCTACCCTCCTAACTCCATCATTAAGAGGACACTTTACAAAATAGCTAGGGAGTTCACGGTATAACCTGTGGCCATGGAGTGTAATTGAGATTTAGACTCAACCCCTTCACTTAAGGTTCATTAGGCTTGGTTCCCAGGATTGCAAAGGGGTGATTCCTTCCTACTCCAAACCCCTATGGCAAGCACCACCCAGACAATGTCTGTGGCATAACTTTGGTACTTCCTATGAAATATTGTCTCTCAGTTTCATGTCTTCCATTTGGTTTGTGTTGTTTTTGCCTCACCTGCCATTTAAACTCCAGTTTTTGAACCTAAGTGCTACACTTAAGAGATTCTTTATCCAGGCAACTTGGTTTCTGGAAGATTCTTAACAGCATTTCTTAGCACTGCATCAAGTCTGTTTTTATCTCCAAGTTACCAGTGTCGTTGTATGTCTGTGTCCAAGAAATTGTTTTTAAAGAGACACCACAAGCTGGGCGGTCGTGGTGCACACCTTTAATCCCAGCACATGGAAGGCAGAAGTAGGCGAATCTTTGTGAGTCCGAGGCCAGTCTGGTCTACAAGAACTAGTTACAGGACAGGCTCCAAAGCTACAGAGAAACACTGTCTCAAAAAAATATCGAGAGAGAGAGAGAGAGAGAGAGAGAGAGAGAGAGAGAGAGAGAGAGCACAAGAGGTAAATAATCCCAAGCATGTTATTCAGGTTCTTATGGTCTTTTGATTATCAGGGCAAACTTGTTTAATTTAATATATTTAACACTATAGATATGGACAAGGCTAGTAGGACCTACCTCTAAGATCACAAGTAACACTGCGTAAGAAGCAAAGGAACCAATGTCTGTTGTGCGTTCAAAATACTATAGGCCGTTTTCTTTCGATGAACATAGAGATGCCAGCTGTGGTCATGTGGCCTCCCTGCACTCGGGCTCAGGAAACAGCTGGCTGCCTGCTCGCGTGCCAGAACCAGCCCAGGTGTGAAACACTCCAACCTCCTTTGTTGTCTTTTTGCTGCATTACTGCAGCCAGCTACCAAGAAACATATTTGTATTTTTTCTGTCCAAATGAAAACCACGTGTTCAGTGGTATGGCCGGTTTCCTCTAAATAACTTAATAATTAGGTGTTTGCAGCTGCTGTTCGCCATGAATACCCCAAATCAACCTTTTGCTAGTTGTAATTAATTTCAAAGTCTAGGAAAGAATGAACATTCTATTTTACTCTTTCCTGTGGATCCTGCTTTGGTATTTTTGAAATTTCCCCGTTAACAAAAGTCCTTTAGTGTTCCGCAGTTTCCTGTTTCTCTTCGTGCCTTCAGGTGCCTTACACCAATTTACACACTCTGCTTCTGCTTCCCTTTCTGACCAGAATCCCTCAACCTCACACTTCCTCCTTCCCCATCTCAAACTCTGTGCATCACTTGTTTTCCTGAGTGAAATTCACTCCATCTTCCCTATGATGGCACCTGAAGACTGCGTCATCTGACCAGGAAGGACAGAGCTCCAGCACTGCTTCACCTGGTACCTAGCAGGACAAGGGTTCGAACCAGTTTTCCTTTCTCCTCTCTGTGGAGGGGCACAGTATTGTTTTCACTTGCTTTCTAGGAACCATGTTAATCCTTGTTTTGAAAACAGAATATTGAATCTGCTGATTATCACTTGCTTTCATTGAAAGAGGGACCACAAATTTAAAATGGAAGGTAGAATACTACATACATATTTTTTCTTTAAAATCTATTCGATTTTATTGACTTCATAGTCAAAAGACCATACTTAGAGATGCTTCCTAGAAGGAAAAGAATCAGTTGAGATCTTTGTCTTAAATAGTTCATGGCCTTTGAATTAAAAAATTGTATTTATTGAGTAATAATTAATAAATTAATACATTAAATTTACCATAGGATAAATATTTTAAAGCTATGACATAAATTCTACATTCTATTCACTATTCTTCTAATTTAGCTACTACTTCTAGTGTGCCTGAGCATGGCAGCCTAGCGTGGCTTAGTAATGAAGGCAGTTTGTGCAGGCAGAAGGGTGGCTCTTTATTGGGCTGACACGCTTCCTCCTGAAGTCAGTAGTCTCCATGCCAACACGGCATGAGTCGCTTAAGTGCTGCACATATTTTATTTTCATATTGAAATGTTTCTTTATAATATTTATTGATTTAAAAAGAAATTTTCATTCACATTAAATGCAATATAGTATACATTCAAACTCTTGGCTTTGTATTTAAGGACATGTATGTGCATTAAAAAACTAAGTAAGTATACCTTTAAACAATAAAAATATTAAATTTAGACAATGAGATAATACATAATTTTAAGTTTCACCATACATACATAATTTTAGAGCTTCACCATACTTCTTATATTGTCATTAGTATATAAGCATATATTAATTTTATAGTCAGGAAAATACACTTTTAAAAACAGCAAGACATTGTGTACTCGCCAAACATCTGCCTTTTTGTTAGTCAAATGATATCCGAATTAATAAGTCCATAAAATTAATAATTAATAAATCCATAAAAACTGCCCTAGTTTTAAAAGTACACTAATGAATGCAAAATATAGCTATTTATTAATAAGTACGAGTATGTTTCTGCCACAGTTTAATACTGAGCCATGAGAAAGGGAAATCTTTTTTTCCTAGAATCTTATCCTCATTCATTCACAAATTATATACAGGCAGATTTCAAATGCCACTGCTGGGATATAGAAAAGTACACATTAGAATAGATAAGTGTGATGAAAAGAATCCCCCACCCCCATTCTCACTCAATACTCAAGGAACTGGTCTATGGCTCTCATTCGGCCTTGGGAGTCACATTGTAGAGTCCAAGATATTTAGTGACTGGTAAAGAGTCTGGGCCTCACTGAGGAGTATGAAAGTCTTCTTGACACCTTAATTTACATATCTCAAATTTTCCCTCCCAACAATCGAAGCTTCAGCACAAAGAGAGCCATAGACACTGCAGATTCCTGTAGAAACATCTGGAAAATTAATTTACACTGACAATTCCTTAAAAACCATTAGAAAATTAACTAATTCACATCAAGTGAAAGAGGAAAATAGCTGTTCTATGACACTGTGCTTCAAGATGCACTAAATTCAGATTCAGGTTAAGAATAAAGATACTCGGCTGGAGAAAGTT